>NC_056732.1:869976809-870276809 GCF_019279795.1 Protopterus annectens
AGCATAGTAAAGCACTGTTGCAGATGTGTGTGTTAAACTGTATGCATGTGATATATTGAATTAATAACATTCAACTGTACAGTGTTCTTCTGCACAATGTTCACAGTTGTGACAGATATCTGTAGTCACTTACACATATACTTCTGTTATGGCAGCTATAGTAATACTTTATCAAAATTGACTTTCGTGTTTTGTCACCCAGTGATGTGGACCAATGACCAGAAGTCCTGGTATAACAGGCTGAAACGTATGATTGAGCTGCAAGACTGTAAATACAATGTGCCATAATGACATAGAACACAAATGTATACCGTGTATCCCCTGAGCATGTGTATGTATGCGTATGATCATCTGAAAGGCACAGAAATAAAACATGGTTCACAAGCAGTCCGAAAAATAGGATGTGCATGTTGCACATGTGTGTAATATCACTGTCACTGCATACAACAAAATAAAATGTGTACTGCTACTGATTGCTGCATTGCCATGACACTGATAAGGGTACTACAGTAGGCATGCTTATCACGTAGCAATCAGAGAAGTGTACAGCTGTGTTATGACCCACTGTCCATGCCTGCCACTAACAGCTATATCAACACCCATATACACTGGATATCAAAGTGTACACACCCCTGTTGGAATGCCAGTTCTGTATGCTTTATGCCAATGAGACCACAGAAAGTGATGTCAAAATGTTTCGCACCTCAAATGTGACCCATAACCTGTACAATTCTATTGAAAAAAAAACAAAGCTGTTTGATGGAAGGTGAGCAGCCATTGCCAAGTGAAGATGTGATATGACATTAGAGTACAAACCAAGACAAATGGATGCTGTAATCATCTCAGCAGGTATTTGCACAACATATCAGTGTAAGGGTGTGCACACATATTCAACTGGCTTACTCTACTGAGTATTAATTCCCATATGTTTCCACAGGACAAGTTGTTAAGTTCCCTATTGAACTGAGCAAGCTATAGGACACATCACAGGTGGGGATTATGTTGACGTGCTTTTGTGGGGCCATGTTCCAATTGCACAAGTACCATTGCATCGCAACACTGGTGTGTACACTTCATATACACTGTAGCTATATGGAATCAGCAGTACCTGACCTGTACAATCATCCTCCACCAACGATAGAGTAATCCCACTTGGTAGACACCAGCAAAACACAAAGCACATAATAGGTTGAAATAGTGACTGTACAGGGACACATAGGTGCAGACCACAACTTGGAAGTAAGTGAACCTCTGTCTGAGCAAGCATATAGGTTCACAGATGACTTCCTGTAAGGCTGACTATGACTAGAAATCAGACATATAAAAACCACCAAGGCCAATTGCAACCATGTCTCCACATATGTACGCAGTCTCAGAGACAGTAACACAAGTTGACCTATACTGGGGGTAAAGCACACCTCATACAAACATGCCATGGATACAGGCAACCTGTATCAGACAGTATAGGTGGGAACAGTGGCATCATGTCCACAACATTAGTACAGGGGGATATGCACATCAACCACACTTCTGCCCATATCAATGGTGAGCATGGGCATAATGCCAACTGATGGCAACAACAGCAAGTCTCCATGGGGCATGAGAACATCACAGTTCACCTCCTACATGAAAACAGGCATCATCACACACTACAGTCATACACAGATATGCCACCATCCACATGGAAGATGGCCACTGTCATCCTGCTACAGAGAAATGAATGGTGAATAGTGGATTATGCCATTAAGTGTCCAACATTGGGGAACTGGACAAGTCAGGGCCAGGAGTGTAATGCAAGATGTCAAAGCCATGACAGCTTACAGTGTTATGGTATAGTCTGGATTATTTGCACTGTAGTGTGTACACTCCTCATATCCACATTAAGCTGTGAAGGTTGTCAGTGTAACTGGATTTTATTGCACATACATACACTGCTGATGATGAGATCTACAAATCAAAGGACAGGCATTAATTACTGACATCAGTCCTCATATCATCCCAGGTATGTGTCAGACAAACACATAGGGGCTGTGAGCAACAGAGCAAACATAACTGACACACATACAGGCATTCAGCAATGGTGTGTACACTTGTGAGGTATGGGGCACAGTACATGCCAGTGTGCTGTACAGGTGCACAGCAATACTGTGTTCATGGGGGCAGTGTGTTCCAGTGGAAGGAGCATCACCTGCTAACACAACTCATGCATTACAGAGATTTATAATGTTGGTAACAAGGATTGTGCATGACTGCAGTGCATGCTGTTGAGTGCCATATGTCATGCATGTAGACTTTTGGGTAATGAGACATCTGTGTAATATCTCTGTGCCACACCACCATTAAGTGTGTGTGTGTGCGTGTGTGTGTGTGTGTGTGTGTGTGTGTGTGTGTGCGTGTGTGTGTGTGTGTGTGTGTGTGTGTGTGTGTGTGTGTGTGTGTGTGTGTAAGTAAAACTTAACATACAGGGCTTAATTTACTTTTCTTGTCTGCCCCTCACAGGTGGCGAGGTGGGTCAGGGTCCCTCCTGCATGAAAACTGCGTTAGTGTCCATACAGACTGACAATGATTATAGGCATAGTGAGGCACAGGCAGGGTTGTTAGGGGCTAAATATGTGCCATTGGTTGACATTCCACTTTTATCCACCTCATCCCCGCACACAGTCACAATGCCCATACATGCCCCATGACCAGTGGCCATAGATGAGGGACAGTTGGCATGTAGTGGCATGGGACAGGAAATTGTGGTGACTATGGCAAGTGTGTCTGTACACAGCAGCCATGGCCGGATGCTTGTCGAGGTACCACACAAGAAGATGTACAGAAGTGCTCATAGGACAGCTGCTGGCCATCATGCCTGTGGCAGAAGTGCCACAGCAGGTGTCACCAGATGCATGTTTCAGGCCATTACGGCGGCACAGGCACATATGGAACATTACACCAGAGATAGTCTGAGACTCCAGAGGGCTACTCTTCCTGCTGTATTTCACTACATCTGTGGTCTTGCAGGTGCCCACCATTATTTTGCCGAGGTCAAGGATAGATGGTTGGGTGAGATGGTGGGAATCCTCGACCATGTAGTGTCGGTGTTAGAGCATGTGGTGGGAGTAAGGAGTCCACCAAGTGGACTTAGATCAGCAACACCAACAGGTGGAGGTCTACCTGAACATGCAACAATTCACGGCTGTTCCCGTAGTGGCAGCACCAGCACTGCAAGTGGGTGCTGTCCACACCACAATGCAGCAGGCCATGTGCACTGGCCCTGGCTTGTCCCAACAGGGACACGGATCCAGTGACAATTATCATTAGGGGAGAGTACCATATCTGGGCTTCTGCCTGGTAGTGCCCATGCAACCCCTGGCAGCCACAGTTCCCATGTCAATGGCCGGACACGGTGAACTGTACACTCTGCCATGTACGGTCTGCAGCTGTCCAACAAACTCCTGTATATCGTAGCCACGTGGCAAAAATGTGTGCATACATACACACACACATCACCAATACAGTTAGGGCTCCTCCATACATACAGACACCACATCTGCACAGCCCATTTAATAAAGAACTCCCTAACTCACACACATGATTTCAACCAAACAGCTCAGCTTAGGCCTCTGGCAAACCCATAACACACTGTGCATATGATGATACCTGTGTGCCACATCCCTGTCATCCATACCAACAATGTAATGCTGTTTGACATGTTGTCAGCTGGAATGATTAATGTTTACATATCAGGGTGTGTAGCTGTCCAGCCATGATGCATTATAGCTATTATTAACACTGACTGATTGTGGTCTCCATAATGTATTCTGTTTGTGTTCGAGGTGTCTATGTGTCAGCAGGATGTTGGTCTGCTGTGTTTTCCTGCAAGTGATGGGGCACTGTGGTGACACATTGACTATGTCATATCCCGGGTACAGCTGAACACAAGTTACAGGTCTGTATAACAGTTACTGCATGTGCCACAAAGCTGATAGATCTGAGGGGTATATACAGGTGAGTGCATGGTGACTGATTAAGCAGCTCTTCTACAGTTGACAATGCTAAGTGTGCTGAGTGGCACACACCAAATGTTTATGAATAATGCACACACAGAGGCTTTGGTGTTGATGCAATACACAGAAAATACTGTTCTCATGGATGTACTTTATTTTGCAGTGAACTCATTTTTGGCCTATGTAATTCCACCAAGACCAAATTGCCAAAACTTCACATTAGTAAATAATCAGTCCACCAGTTTAATGTCATTGACAATGGTACTGGCAAGGGTATATGTCCTCTTTCCCAATATAGTGCAACCTTGGAGTTGGTAAACATAGGTGAGCTTGTGTGGGTGGCACAGCCCCCGACTTTGGAGGGTGTGGGGTGGTGTAGAACTACACATAGTGTGATTAATAACTACTTAACCTGTTGACATTAACTGTACAGTATAAAAGTACACTAAACAGGGGATACGCACAACAATAACCCCAATGTGGGTGGCTGTGCCCACATAAACCACACCCAACTATATATACCAACTCCAGTATCGCTGTATAACTGTACAGTGGGGAAGAGGGCATTTACAGATCCACTATTAGTTTTGATGGAATGAATTTTCACAAGATGATTGCTTTGAAATGTTACCTTTTGCCAGTTAGTTCTCGGACAAATGATCTCCTGGGACATATATTTTCTGCAAACTGAAGTAGATCATTTCACGTACACACACACACTTACTTGGCAACACTGTGAGTAGATCCCCATACCTAGGTACTTATTGCTACTAATGTGTTTGAACTTAATTGCACACACCAAAGAGCTTTTAGGGTGAGGTGTGTCCCAAGCTTCCTGTTAAGTGAAGAACATCACCAGGCCTTGTACGGTATGATAATGGGGGATGTACTGGGTGTTAATGAACAATAAATAGTATGACATGCTGTCATATACACACTGACAAACACATACAGTCATAGACACATTTGACAGACCTGGGTTTAGCAGTGCTAATTACCTTGTCAGTGAGTCCATATAGTTACAGAGCTTTTGCACACAGCACAGGTATCACTGGGCTGGATAGTGTAATCAGTTACCTCTATGGTTGATGGTGACAGCGGTCCTCATAGTATTTTTTTCTGCATTTTCGACTTTTTAAGCCTTTCGATTGCTATTTCTGCCTGTTTTATTCTGCTATTACCTGTTTTTACTGTTTTTAATAGCTTGAATTGTTTATTGCACTTGCTTGTTTAAGTTTTGCTTAAAAGTTAAACAACAGGCTAATACACTCAAGTGTACTAGCTTTTGATAGCATTTAGTCGAAAAACACAGCATTTATTGTATTTTCTGCCTATCTGAAAAAAACTTGAAAAAACAAAAAAATACTCTTGTTTTCCATACTTTTCTAATAGTTTGTTCCAGTGATCAGATTTTGCTGATCCCTGGGCTTTGTCTTGGTTCCTGTTTTCTCCATTTTCCTTGTTTGGTCAAGGGGTAGTTTCTTTACTCACTAGTGGGAGTAGGGAGTACTGAGCTGCCTGTTTGTCCTCAGAGGAGTGGTTTAAGGCAGTAACTTGTAGTTTATTGGCCATTTTGGGTCATTTCCTGTCTTTTCCAGCCCCCTGCTATAAAGCATGCTTTAGCGCGCATTAGCGTGAATTAGCGCGATTTAGCGCGGAGCTGCCAATGTTGCACACTAGGGCAGCGCCGGTTAAGCAGGTTTAAACTATTCGGACTACCTAAAGTCCACTCTTCAAATTTTCCCTTAAAACTACCTTCCTCGAACTATACTACTGATCTAATCAGCATATCCTATAACTAAAAAGATCATGACTCCAAGTAGACTATTCTCTATCTGTTAAACCTAGCACTTGCTCCTACAGTACTTACTACCTCGATACAGCACTCTTGTCATAGATAGTACTCCAAAAAGGCAACCCCCCATTTCTCGGTCACCCACGTCCCCTGGAATCTTTTTTAAAGTTTTTTTTGTCTATCCTTCTAGCATGTCGAGGGATCAGTTGCTAGTGTCCTCTCCTGCTCAGCTGGTGAACCTGGGAATATTGAGGCAATGCTACAATTGCCTCATGTACACAGACAACCATCTCCTCCTCCCACAAAACACAAATACATGCGAGAGATGCAACTATACGGCCAAACTGGAGGCTGAGCTCTCTCAACATAGGACTGGCAAGACCAGTCAGGAGGAGAAGGTTACCACACACACTATAGACCCAGTCTCACATAGTACCATTACAACCTCAAATCATACACATAAACACACAAAGACATACTCGGAGGCTCTGATCAAAAATCTACCAAAACAGCAGAGGCCACCAAAGCAGACACCCAAACAACCACCACCTCAGAACACAACACCTGCAACACATAGACCTCACAGTCAGAGTGTCAAACAGTCACAGCCCTTAAGGCCAAACACAATGCCAGACACACTAGTCATTGGTGACTCCATAGTCAGACACACTGGCGTCCGCTCACCAGACTGAGTAAGGAGAAGGTCACAGTAAGCTGCCTGTCGGGCGCTAGAATCCGCCACATAACGCAAGCACTCAGGTCTCTCAACAGCAGGTACAAATATGACTCAGTCATTGTCCACGCTGGTGTAAACGACCTGAGACGTACCTCCTTGGACTACATGAAAAGAGACATTGAGGAGCTCTCTGATTATGTAGCCCAGGCAGGTATGACCCTGACCTTGAGCAGTATCCTACCTTCACCAAGAATGATGCCACAATACAGAGATAAGATGATCAGCTTTAACAATTGGCTTAAACACTGGTGTCATTCAAAGCGGATCCAGTGTCTGTCTGCCTGGGATGACATGCTGGACAAGCCACGCTGCTTGACAAGGGACGGCTTGCACCTGTCACCCCTGGGATTCGGATATTGGCAAAGGCTCTTGCCACCCCATAGTGCCTTTTGCAGGCAAGGCTCAAATTCTAAACCTACCACCCTAGAACACAAAAAAGGAAAAAAACTAAGGGTAATGCTGCTCAATGCCAGAAGTCTAAATCTCAAAATGCACGCACTCGAGGCCCTTCTCAGTATGGAGAACATCGATGTCTGTGCTGTGACAGAAACCTGGTTCAAGGCTCCTGAGAGCACCCCAGCGCTATCAGGTTTTACCTCATATCATGCGTTCCGGCCCCATAATCCGGACAATACCAAGAAAGGAGGGGGGGTATCCATATTCATCAAGGACACCCACATCTCAAGACTGGTGGCAACGTACGATGCATCGGAGACCATCCAGGTGCAATTAACCATAGGCAAGACTGCTCTGCAAATTGTAGCATGTTACAGGCCACCCTCACAAACTCAGGAACCTCACATGGCCTTCCTGAAAACACTAGAGGGGATAAATGTATCACCAAACACCATCATACTAGGTGACTTCAATTACCCTAATATAGACTGGGAACACTACTCAAGCCCAAACATCCTAGCCCAAAAGTTCCTGGAATTCATAAACTCAAATGCGATGGAACAACTAGTCACCATCCCCACAAGAGGAGATAACATACTTGATCTCATCATCATGAACATGGGAGCACAATGTTCAACACCAGATGTATACCCCTCACTGGTGAGATCAGATCACAAACTAATCTCGCTGGAGGTCCTCATCCCACCCCCACCTGAAATAAAAAAGACCACAGTAAAGAACTTCTCAAAAGCCGACTTCACACTTCTAAAGACTAGTGTGGTCTCCTTTAAGGCCCCCGAGCCGGCAGAAAACAGTACTCAAGCCGCTGAATCACTTACAAATGCCTTCTACCAGCACCTGCAGGACTGCATGGATAAGGCAATCCCAAGCAAAACAAAGACTCTTTGTACCAAAGGCAAGCGTCCAGTCTGGTGGAGCCCAGCCATAAACAAACTCTACAACAAAAGGAGGAAGCTACTACAAGATAGAGCAAAATCCTTAAAAGGTAAGACACCCTTGATCACTATAAGTAGAAAACTAAGAGCTCTCATAAAATCATCCAAAGCAAATTTCGAGAGAAAAATAGCTAAAGACTCAAAAGACAATCATAAGGCCTTCTTTAGCTATGTTAGAAACCTGGGAGGAAACTCCCAGATATGCTCAGAACTAGTTCAAAATGATGTGAAGATTACTGATCCTACAGACATTGCCAACATACTGGCTGACAGGTTCAGTGCAAACTTCTCCCCTCCCCAAAAGGAGAGATATCTATACCAAACGATTGCAGCCCCCAAACATCTCCAGCCCAAGTGAGAACTGCTCTCTCCAAAGCAAAAACACAGCATCCATGGGACCTGATGGTGTCCCCGGCTGTGTGCTCCACGAACTCAATGAGGAATTAAACCCACAGCTAGGACAGCTGTTTAATCAAAGTCTTACCTCTGGATACATACCCAGGAGTGGCGCACTGCAACTGTGGTCCCACTTCACAAAGGCGGTGCCTCCACCGACCCTGGAAATTACTGGCCCATTAGCTTGACAAGCCTTATCTGCAAAGCCATGGAGAGGATCATAATGGACCTCATAAATAAAGACATAGGGAATTTGCAGACTTTGGATCCAACCCAGTTTGGCTTTGTCAAAGGCAGATCATGCCTTTTAAACTTGGTTGACTTTTTGAAACAGTCACCAAAGCCATTGATGAGGAAAGGCAGTCCATACAGCCTACCTCGATCTGGCTAAGGCCTTGATACAATACCCCACTCGGGTATCATTGAAAAACTCATCAGCTTAAATATTAACCCATACATCACAAGATGGGTTGCAAACTGGCTGAGTGACAGAACCCACAGGGTCAGAGTTGCTGGCGCCATGTCAGACTCAAAGCCTGTCACAAGTGGTGTCCCACAGGGCTCAGTCCTGGGCCCACTCTTGTTTAGCATCTACTTTTCCTTAGTACAAGCAAACACAGGAGGATTATGGCTGACAAAGTTTGCAGATGACTGCAAACTGGCCATAGTAGAAAACACATCTGACACAGATATCCTTCAGAAGGGTCTCACAGAAATGGATAACTGGTGCCAGAGCCACGGCCTAAAGTTAAATGCCAAAAAATGCATAGTCATACCCTTCGGGAAAAACAAGGTTACCCCTAGCTACCAAATAGGTGGCAATCCACTGAGCACAGAAGAAGTTATCAGGGACCTGGGGACCCAGGTTGATAGTAGTCTGTCATTCGACACCCATGTAGCTAAAGTAGTTAGGAAGACCTTCTACATTGCCCACCTTATCATGAAGGGATTCTCATCTAGATCAAGGGAGGTCATAGTCTCCCTTTACTCATCACTCATCAGACCAATGATTGAGTACAATGCCCCACTGAATGTATCTGACCCGACACTTGCAGCAGCTGGAGAGGCCACAAAAGTTCCTCACCAAAAGGATAAAGGGTCTCAAAAATCTGTCCTATGCTGCCCGACTGAAAGAACTCCAGCTCTATTCAGTCGCTTACCGCTTGCTCAGAGGTGACCTTTGCCTAACATACAAGGCCATGTCAAACCCAGATTTGATGAATATGCTTCACCTCAAAAAATCTAGATCCATCAGAGCCACAAGGGCGGGAGACTTAAACCTCGACATGGCTATTGATAGGACGTGCTGGAGGGATAGATTCATCACCCAAAGACTCCCTATGCTGTGGAACAAAATCCCAGTACATGTGAGGCAGAGCACCTCGCTGGCCTTGTTCAAGAGAAATCTTGACCAATGGATGGGAGATTGCAGATATACCCCAGGGATTACCTCAGTGTCACTGCTCGACAGAGGCACAGCAAAATAATGGGTATAGTTCCCCATACTAAAGGGGTGGCGTAAGCCACAAAACAATGGGCTAGGCTTGTAAATGCCCTCGGGCAGATAGCCTAGTATGAACCTATGAACCTATGAACCTATACAGCAGACCTTGGGACATGTATTGGGGGGTACCATAGTGTAAAGACAGAATACCCAGCAACCACACCCCACATTGGATATTGTACTCACTGAAACCCATGATAATGCTCTGACATACACACAATTACACATTGACCAGGACTGCAATACAAACCCTTGTCTATCTAATCAGTGCTACTACAGGGATATGAATTTATTGCATATGCCACAGGCATAGCAGGGTGAGAGTTTGTTATGGCTCTCCTAATGTCAGCAACATCACCATCCCTTATAATGTATGGCAAGGTTTAGTATATTTGGAGAATGTGGCCTCAGAATGCTGTCTCCTACAAATATGCACACTCACACATACACACACACACACACACACACACACACACACACACACACACACATGCTCACATTTGCCAGGGTTCAGAGGGTAATCCACACCTATCTACCCATTCGTAGAACAGTGTTATTCTGGTACTGCAAGCTCCAGGTAGCCCATAGGGTGAAGAGTGTAACAAAGTACATTTAATGTGAATTACAGCAGCAGCTGTTTCTAAGTATAGCAATGAGGGTGTAGTGGGTGAAAAGGCCCTCAGAGTAGTTTCAACTACAAGTTTACAAACACACAGGCACCTGTTATTCTCAGTAATGCACACTGACACATTTGTCAGTACTGTTCCATAGGTGCAGGTGTTCCTAGATGTGTACCAGGCTAATATACATGGAGAGATGAGAAGAGTAGGGCATGCAGGTACACTGGTATCATTCCACCTGACATTTGTCAGCAGGCCATCTATCAGCCGATGCCACTTGACTGATCCCCAGGGTTGCCAGTTAAATTCAACAACCAATCATCTGGTTTTCTCTTGCATAGGGCCAGTGAGCTACTCCAATTGGCATGTATGCAACATATATTGCATAACATGGCCAGTGTCTGGGTGAGAGATCTGTACCCAAGCATGTTCTGTTGACTGTGGTAGTCTGGTTGAGGTATCCATGGCATGTGGTGCATACAGAGTGGGGTTTTCAACTGTGGCATTCATAACACAGCTGGGCAGATATGTCAGTGTCAATCAGAGATTGCCTGTAAGCAGCCAAGATGGATACCTGATTGTGACGATTGGGGAGAGATGGGCGAAGGCTGCCAGCCTAGTCAAATAGAATTTGATACAGAATTCTATCAACTGTATAAATAAATGTAAAATACAGGCTTGTGTTTTTAAATGAAAGAAAACACTGTAAAATGTGAACTTCAAGATTATTGCAACATTGCCATCTGCTGTAAGGAAAACCAAGCCAAGTATTTCAAATGTTTCTTGTAAAGTCGAAAAGATCATATGAATCCCTTTAATGTTTTACAATTCGGTTCCAGTGAGTCTGGGTGAAGGTTTACTGCCCATTGTTTTAAGGCTAAAGTTTATGACCAGAATTTAGATGTGGAAGGTGCTTTATTGCTCTAGTTTCTGCTAGAATGTATATGTGAAATGCCTTGTATTGTTGTAAGTTTCTGAGTAGGTGTTAGATTGCTAAATAATACAGTTTGTGGCCTGAGAACTCAGATCAGGTGTTAAAATGATGCGATATGAATACTGGGAAAACTTAAGTGTCAAAAATGATATAATCTGGGAAGGGCCTTAGAGAAATGTTTGTTGGTAATGTTTAAATACTATTTCTCACAAGAGACTGAGAGCATTTTGATCTTGATATCCAACTTATCAGCACTCTGCCTTGTGCTCACATGTAAGTTTTAGCACTGTGATTTCTTGTAGGAACAGTTAAAACTAGTAAAGATTAGTTAGGTATTTTTCTTTGAAATCAGACCTGTCCTACTGTATTATAAGTTTATATGTGATCTCTGAACTCTTAGATATGTCTGTGGTGTAGTAGTTTTGTCTTGTGTTTTAATTATTTATTATTAAATATTTTTAAAACCTTCTACCTGTGGCTGTGTAGAGATAAGCTCTAGAGTACCTTGCATATTTGGAGAGGTTATGGTAATAGGCCACTCTAAAGTAAGCCTTGACTGTTAGTCATACTACCATTGGATAATAATATTGCACAGTAATAATTGGACACCCTTTTAAGGGCCTTTTACTAGCTGATATTATTAACTGGGTGGTGGCAGTAATTACTACCGTATAGTCTGGGTAAAGGGGCACAGTTGGAGAATCTGTGTCAGCCTTTCCCAGAAATGTCTGTGAAGTTGTATAAATACTTATCTCAAAGTGTGTGTGTGTTGTGTCAGCTTCTTGGCAGGGACACTAAGCACTGTTTGTACAGAGAGGGTACTGAAGGTTTTATCTTGCCCATTTAGGCTGAGACATGAACCCTATAGCTGTGCCAGTGGGGAGTCTTATTGGGGACCTGATGAGCAAGGGAGCAACCAGCCCCAGACTGACTGTGATCTATGGGTGCACTTAAGGGAAATTGTACTTTACTGTGTGTATTAGATATCCTTTCCTCTTTTAGGAGATGATCTTCCTGGTGTTAGTGGTGAGGATTGATGCTCCTTGATTGCTGGGCAAGGGCACGGTTGTCACAAGTGTTTGGCAGTGGTGGGATCTACTTCACATACTAATTGGCTTGTAGTTTTGTTTGTAGAGCGAATTCCTGTAGCTTATGTACAGTGATCTCTAAAAGTGTTTTGTACTCTAAAACTGCCACGCAGTGTATACTCAGAGTTCAGATCACAATTGTTTTATTTCTTTTGTTAGCTTAGTGTTAGTCATGGTGAGCAGGCAGCATGTCAGAAGAAGAAAAGCTGACAAGGAGGCAGCTGGTGGAGATGTGCCAGGCTAGGGGACTGGTGCATGGAAACCAGAATAAAGCAGACCTGATTGCAGCCTTGGTTACAGCTGCATCAGAAAACAGCAGCCCGGAAGACAATCAGACTGACAGTGGAGATACAATATCTTCGGAGAATGGACAGCTCAACCTTTCTGCAGTGGACTTAAAAAAATCCAGCTGGAGCTAAAAAGACTTGGGCTGAAGGACAGGCATATGGAACTAGAAACAGCCAGGAATATGAGGAGTCTACAAGCTGAGGAAAATGAAAGACAGAGGAGGCATGAGAGGGAAATGCTGACTCTTCGCCGGAGTCATGGAGGTAATGGGTAGGGAGTAACTGGACCTCAGAAGCACAAAAGGTCAGTACATTTCTTCCACAGATTAAAGAGGGGTATAATTTTCACAGTTCATTCATATGTTTGAGTGGGTATGTAAACAGTATGAAGTTGATCAAGGGCTCTGGGTACTGCTCTTGACTCCCTTACTCCATGATAAAGCTGTAACTTCTTTATCAAAAATGCATGACACTGACTGTTTTGATTATACTGCTGTAAAAAGACATTTATTAGAATGTTTTAAGCTAACACTTGAAATGTAAAGGAAAAGTTTTGTTAGCATAGATGCAAGGCAGATGAAAATGTATGTGAATATGTTGCTGAATTGAGCACTTACTTTCATAGCTGGGTGAGTGGATGTCAGGTCACCACTTTTGAAGGGCTGGCAGACCTTTTGGTAAGGGAACAAGCCCTTAGCACTTTGCCTGAGGACATGAGGATCTGGTTAGCTGATAGAGAGTGTGCTACTTCAGAGGAGTTGGGGAAGAAGGGAGACCTATACCTAGCAAACAGGGCAGCCCTGCACAGGAAAGGGACCCCCAGTACTGCTCATGGGACTAAATGAACCCATGGTGGGCAGCACAGACTGCTCCAACAGAATCCGCCAGTAGCAGGGGAAGCCACCAGTCCAGGTACACATCCAGGAGCTAGGGTTAAATGTTTTGAATGCAACCAATAGGGCCATGAGGCATACAGGTGTCCACGGAGGCAAGGTGGGGAACCAAGGTGGGGAACCAAAGGTGAGGGAGCCAGTAAGTGGGAAAGACAAGATGCCAACAGTGGGTTGTCTTGAGACAACAGGGGTATGGAACTACCATCCTGCAGATGTCCTGAGAGGGAAGGATTTGGATGAGGCAGTACTATGTACTTATGCAGTTATATGCAGTGAGGCTAGGAGACAAGCATGTGGGTCTGCTAGCCTGGAGGAGACCCAGACAGACTGCATACTTGCAGCCAGGACTGCTAAGGTGGTTACTTCAGGGAGTTAGCTATGCTGTAGCAGTGAGACTAAATGTGAGCCACAGCTGCTTGTGGGTACTGATGTTCCCTTGGACAGGGTAACTGCAAAGGTAGAGGTTAGTAGTAGTACCCAGGCTAACAGTGAGGCACTGCTGTCAGAGGATGCCAGACCTTCTGTGGAAGGAGAGCTGGGAAGGGTTACAAGAAGAGACTTGAGACAGGCTCAGCTCTCAAACCCTACATTGCAAGGCCTGAGGCAGGTAGCTAGGAAGGCACCTGATTCTCAAGGGAAGGGGGAATCTGTATACTGGAACAGAGGGTTACTGTACAGAGAGTGGACCTCTGAGGGAGGGCTAGAAGGTGAGAGAGTACAGCAGTTGGTAGTGCCTAGAGCTTACCATCTGGTGCTTCTAGCCATAGCCCATGATATTCCCTTTGCGGGTCATATGGGCATAAAACATACAAAGAGGTGTATTATGCAGAACTTCTATTGGCCTGGAATTTTCAGAGATGTAACAGGGTACTGCAGGACCTGTGAGCAGTGCCAAAAGGTAGGCAAGGCAGGAGACAAGGTTAGAGCTCCTTTGATGCCTTTGCCTGTGACTGAGGAGCCATTTCAGAGGGTAGCTATGGATATCATGGGACCTCTGAGTACCCCAAGTTCCACAGGGAAAAAGTATATCCTAGCGATTGTAGATTATGCTACATGATACCCTGAGGCAGTGGTTTTGTCCTCCATTGAGGCAGAGGTGGCGGCAAATACTTTGCTAGAGATTTTCAGCAGGGTAGGTTTCCCAAAGGAAATACTGTCTGATAGAGGTGCCAATTTTATGTCAGACCTGCTGGCTTGTCTGTGGAAGTCCTGTGGGGTGAAGCACATGAAGAGCACCCCCTACCATCCC
Source organism: Protopterus annectens (assembly GCF_019279795.1). Lineage (NCBI taxonomy): Eukaryota > Metazoa > Chordata > Ceratodontiformes > Protopteridae > Protopterus > Protopterus annectens. Next base: position 869,991,656 of record NC_056732.1, read on the forward strand.
CAGACTAATGGACTTGTTCAGAGGTTAAACTCTACAATCAAGTGCATGCTATGGCATTTGCAGATCAGTTTAAGAGGGAGTGGGACAAATATTTGCCCCATCTGTTGTTTGCTTACAGAGTGGATCCCCAGGAATCCACAGGTTTTTCACCCTTTAAATTGCTGTATAGGCATAGGGTGAGGGGACCTCTAGATTTAATTCGAGATGAGTGGGAAAGGTGAGTGTGAGTCTCACAAGGAGTCTGTTGTAGTATATGTCCTGAACCTTAGGACAAGGCTCAGGGAACTCATGGGTCTGGCCCAGGAGAACATGGCAGAAGCCCAGCAACAGAAAAAGGAGTGGTATGACAGGAATGCTCGAGCTAGAGAGTATGCTGTAGGGCAGCAGGTGATGGTTCTCATTCCTATCAGACACAACAAGTTGCAAGCAGCTTGGGAGGGACCCTACAAGGTGGTAAGAAAGGTAAGTGATGCTAACTACATGGTGGAAGTGCTAGGCAGATGACAGAGGCACAAACTGTACCATGTTAACATGACAAAACCTTAGCATGATAGGGGGGCCCTTGTGCTGAGCATTTGCAGTGGATTGCAGGAGGAGTCTGAGGGAGATCTGGGGACTGATCTCCTCAGTGAGGCTTGGGCTGACACCTCGGTGGAAGGGGTAGCAATGTCCCAGCAGCTATCTCCTACCCAGGTTCGAGAAATCCGAGCAGTGTTGCAGGAGTTTGGGGGCATGTTCATCGAGAAACCAGGGAGCAACCACCTGGTGCAGCACCAGGTGGATACAGGACCCCAAAGGCCTTTCATGCAGGCCCCTTATAGGGTGCCTGAGAGATTCAAACAGGCTCTGAAGGAAGAGGTACAGGAGATGTTGGAACTAGGGGTAATTCAAGAGCCCAGCAGTCCCTGGGCCTCACCAGTGGTACTGGGGCCAAAGAAGGATGTCAGCACCAGGTTCTGTGTGGATTACAGGAAATTAAATAGTCACACAGAGTCAGATGCTTACCCCATGCCTAGGACAGATGAGGCCCTAGAGCAGCTGGGTGGGGCTAAGTATCTTACAACCATTGATCTTACCAAGGGTTACTGACAGGTGCCCTTGACTGCCAGTGCTAGAGAGAAGTCAGCCTTTGTGACTCCTTTTGGCTTGTATGAGTTCACAAAGATGCCCTTTGGGATGAAGAATGCCCCAGTGACTTTCCAGAGGCTGGTAGATCATATCTTAGCAGGAACAGGAGGGCTTGCCTTTGCTTACATAGATGATATTGCTATCTACAGCCATTCCTGGCAAGAGCACCAGCACCTTCAGCATGTCAGGGAGGTGCTGGGCAGACTACAGAGGGCAGGGTTGACCATTAAGCCAAGCAAATGTCAGGTGGGTATGGCAGAGGTCTCCTACCTAGGACATACAGTGGGGAGTGGTAGGATAAGGCCAGAACCTGCCAAAGTGGAAGCTATTCAGGCATGGCCTGCACCTGTTACCAAAAAGCAGGTGAGGGCATTCTTGGGGACAGCAGGGTACTACAGAAAATGCATTCCCAATTATAGTACCATAGCTGCTCTCCTCACAGACCTGACAAGGAAGAACAGGCCAGATAAGGTAGTGTGGACCCCAGCATGTGAGCAGGCATTTCAGAAGCTTAAGGAAGCTTTGGGAGGACCCCCTGTGTTAGCCAGTCCAGACTATAGCAAATAATTTGTTGTGCAGGTGGATGCTTCAAACTATGGGGTGGGGCTGTACTTAGCCAGATTTCTTCAGAGGGAGAAGAGTATGCAGTGGTTTATCTCAGTCATAGGCTCCAACCCAGGGAGGAATGCTATGCAGCGGTAGAAAAGGAATGTCTAGCCATAGTGTGGGCACTACAAAAACTTCAGCCTTATCTGTATGGAAGAAAATTCACTGTGATGACAGATTACAACCCTCTAACATGGTTAAACAAAGCCAGTCAGCAAAATGCCAAGTTTCTAAGATGGAGTCTGGGGTTGCAAGCATATGATATGTCAGTGCAGCTCCGCAGTGGGAGTAGCAATGCCAGTGCAGATGGGCTCTCAAGACAGGGAATGGGTTGAGGTACACCCAGATAGACTTGACACTCTCAAGCAAAATTTCTCAAGGGGCACTGGAAAAACTTGCTTGAGTTCCCTGGGGGGGGGGGGGAGAGATATGACAATTGGGGAGAGATGCGTGAAGGCTGCCAGCCTAGTCAAATAGAATTTGATACAGAATTCCATCAACTGTATAAATAAATGTAAAATACAGGCTTGTGTTTTTAAATGAAAGAAAACACTGTAAAATGTGAACTTCAAGATTGTTGCAGCATTGACATCTGCTGTAAGGAAAACCAAGCCAAGTATTTCAAATGTGTCTTGTAAAGTTGAAAAGATCTTATGAATCTCTTTAATGTTTTACAAGTCGGTTCCAGTGAGTCTGGATAAAGGTTTCCTGCCCATTGTTTTAAGGCTAAAGTTTATGGCCAGAATTTAGATGTGGAAGGTGCTTTATTGCTCTAGTTTCTGCTAGAATGTATACGTGAAATGCCTTGTGTTGTTGTAAGTTTCTGAGTAAGTGTTAGATTGCTAAATAATGCAGTTTGTGGCCTGAGAACTCAGACCAGGTGTTAATATGATGCAATATGAATACTGGGAAAACCTAAGTGTCAAAAATGATGTAATTTGGGAAGGGCCTTAGAGACATATTTGTTGGTAATGTTTAAATACTATTTCTCACAAGAGACTGAGAGCATTTTGATCTTGATATCCAACTTATCAGCACTCTGCCTTGTGCTCACATGTAAGTTTTAGCACTGTGATTTCTTATAGGAATAGTTAAAACTAGTAAAGATTAATTAGGTATTTTTCTTTGAAATCAGATCTGTCCTACTGTATTATTTTAAGTTTCTGTGTGATCTCTGAACTCTTAGATATCTATGTGGTGTAGAAGTTTTGTCTTGTGTTTTAATTATTTATTATTAAATATTTTTAAAACCTTCTGCCTGTGGCTGATTTGTGTAGAGATAAGCTCTAGAGTACCTTGCATATTTATAGAGGTTATTGTAATAGGCCACTCTAAAGTAAGCCTTGACTGTTAGCCATACTACAATTGGATAATAATATTGCACAGTAATAATTGGACACCCTTTTAAGGGCCTTTTAATAGCTGATATTATTAACTGGGTGGTGGCAGTAATTACTACCGTATAGTCTGGCTAAAGGGGCACAGTTGGAGAATCTGTGTCAGCCTTTCCCAGGAGTGTCTGTGAAGTTATATAAATACTTATCCCAAAGTGCGTGTGTGTTATGTCAGCTACTTGGCATGGACATGAAGCACTGGTTTGACAGAGATGATACTGAATGTTTTAGCTTGCCCAGTTAGGCTGAGACATGGACCCTATAGCTGTGCCAGTGGGGAGTCTTATTTGGGACCTGGTGAGCAAGGGAGCAACCAGCCCCAGACTGACTGTGATCTCTGTGTGCACTTAAGGGAAATTGTACTTTACTGTGTGTATTAGATATCCTTTCCTCTTTTAGGAGATGACCTTCCTGGTGTTAATGGTGAGGACTGATGCTCCCTGATTGCTGGGCAAGGGCATGATTGTCACAAGTGTTTGGCAGTGGTGGGATCTACTTCACATACTAATTGGCTTGTAGTTGTGTGTGTAGAGCGAATTCCTGTAGCTTATTTACAGTAATCTCTAAAAGTGTTTTGTACTCTAAAACTGTACACAGAACAGAAACACTTGTAAATGGCTTCACTTTTGCAAAATAACTCTGTACAGTGTAAGAAATAATTTGAAATAGTGGCAATCTGAATTAATGCACACAGCACAAGAAACTTTTCGAAATGGCTGTACTTTGACTGCACTTTGCAATATAACTATACTTTGCACACAGTAAACTCTCTGAAATAATTGCACCGTAATAAAGCTCACATTGTGCAAATGCTTTGCACACTCTGAGATACTTCGAACAACTCTAGTTATGCTTTGAATGGCTTTGGTCAATGTGAAATAGTAGTTTGTGCCCAAACATGGTCTTTTACTAAAATCATGCAATCACCTTGCTTTTTAGGCTTAATTTACCCTTTTATTGTACTTGTTATGCTCTTTTAATCTTTTATCATGTCATTATACTTTTCTTTTGCACCTTTTCCTTCAAAAATGCTCGTTATGCAAACCAAAGGTAGTTCTAAGCCCCATATGAATATTTCTGCTAGTTTTATCAAATATCATAGTTTCAAACATTTTAAGTAATAATGCATCTTGTGCCTTTCGTTTGATTAATAATACATTGTGTGCTATTCCTTTGATTAATAATCTGTTTTATGTCTTACAAATGCTGTTTTATTTTCTTTGACAAATAAATGATTTGTGCAGTTTTTTTTTTTTACTTTAAGATCTTTTCCGGCCCTTTTTTGTTTGTCTGGGCTCTGTTTCACTCAACCAGCTTAATCTGCCTTCACCTTCATCTCTGCATCTCATGGCTTGAAGAAGTTGCTTTCTTAATCCTGGTTCTAACACCATGTGGTTCTTTTGGTCAGGATAAAACAAAAAAACATTCATGGGTTGAGTTCAAGCAGCTTTGTTACACACAAACACATCAGGAATGAGGCTTTGTAACTTAAACTTAAAATAAACTTATAAAGAGACTGACTATCTCGCTCATACGTCTTAACACTCTAACTGTTTTCTCAAAATGGCACTGCTGCCTGCACATGCTCACTATTTATATGCACATGCTTACATCTGGAAATTCTTTTTAAAGGTACATGCACATGTTCTGTTCTACAATGACCCAGACATCTAAAATTAGAAACGGGATCCTTTCGATTAATATGACTGCAACAATGCTGTGCATTGCACAATCCTGGTAAGCAGCATTGTGCTACGATCATACCATGAAGTTATCAATGATGACTAAAACTACATTGATCATGTCACTAACATTGTGGTAACATGGGTCAAGTGCTGGACTAGAGTGCTGATGATCCTGGCTTTTAACCCAGGGTATGCAAACATTTCTTATCATGGTGTAACTTGGCAGGTTATCAAAATAAAGTGCTACTGTAAGGAAATAACAGTGAATTTGTATTGGCTGATTGTTTTTGCCAAAATATTTGTAAAAGGTGCACACCACTTTACATCATACAAATGTAGGTTTCCATGATAGTAAGCAGAACACACCATTTTCAAATGTATCAAAATCCAGAAAATGCGCACTTGCAGTAAGCAAAATACAGTACTGTTATGAAATCATCATTACACCATTTGAAGTGCACACCACCAGATCAGAGGCTGCAATGGCCTGCTGTGACATGTAAGCACTGTACATGCAGTCTAAGTAATAAATATATTTCTTAGCAGTTGTTATTGTTTAAAGTAGACTGTAACAGAATGTAATAAAGTTATTTTTGAAAGCTTGTTTTATAATGTGTGAAGTTGCTAAAGTTCTTTTTTTCTCTCATCCCACTTCATGTCTTCTTTTTATTTCTGGATTACTTACTTTTATTATGACTTCTTTCTTTTTATTATTATAATAGTATTTATTTAGTCATATTTTAACTTATTATATCATTTTTATTATTTCTTATGTTTTGCTTATCATGTATAACTTTATCTTCTGTTTTTATTACATTTTTATTATTTATCATTTGGTTTGTATTAATATTATTTAACCTTTTTATAATGTTGGTTATATTTTTTTCTTTTTGTAAAATCTTTGATTAATTTTGTTTCATATTTTATTTCATTTTTGTTTTGTTGTTTCTTTATGTTATTACTGCAACACAGCAGGGTAGACCGGTTCCTGGAGATCCACCTATGCTTGCTCCACTGGCTGCAGCACCAAGGCCCAGCACTTCTGGGCTGCCATCTGGCCACACCCCTCCCTGCTGCCCATGCCTTACCTGGAGCCTCAGGTAGATATACCCTAGGGTTCAGGAGTGTGGTCCCCTCTGGGAGCAGAGGCAGACAGGGTGCTTACATCACCTGTGTGGAGTTGCCAGATGTGGTGTGTAGGATTGAGCACCAGACCACTGGCACATGCCTAGGCCAGATGGAGGACATGCTGTCCATCTTTGTATGGCAGAGTGGCGATTGACCAAGATGTCAGCCACTGCAGCTGTGGTGCAGTGATGGAACAGTGCTGACAGTCCAGTGGGTAAAGACTTCATAACCACTGTTACCATGCTGACATCCATGGGACATCAAGTCCCCCACTTCCACCAAGGTGTTTACCACCTCTTATGTCCTTTACTGACCCTGTCCTTCTCTTGTATGTCTTGTCTGTCTGCAAATGTTTTGCCACCTTCCCATCTTGCCTCCCCAGGCATATGCCCTCCCCCAAACATTCCACTCTCTCTTTAAAAAAAATTAAGAAAAAGGCCACTTGTCCCTGAAAAAAAGTGTCCGTTACATAGCTCTCCATTTCACAGATGTGTCTAATTGGCACACCTAATTTGGTCCAATTTGTGTCACAAGACAATTATGTTGTTGCCAAACATCCCACAGCAGGTATTAGTCTAAATAGAGCTACAAATGTATACATGTGAACAGTTGTTCTAGTTGAAGACATGGATAGCTATGGTTCTTCCCTACACACTTCCTGCACATTCCTACCTTCCTTTTACTTTATTTTGCCCCATGCTTGATCCCCATTTCACTACTTTCCTATCATCCTATTTTCTTTTCTTTAAAGAATTATTGTGTGATGGTGCATGATGCACACCATCCATAAGCAATGTTAAGCAGCAGTACTATCTGTGAATATATCTAAATATAGAGTGCACACTTGTAAAACTTATGCTGACACCCTACCATGAACACCATACCATCAGTCTTTGATAAGATTGCATTAATCCACCATGCCACAGAGTAATTTAATTAGCAGACATATCCTAAACAATCAATAGCAATCGTCACATATTCCAAAGCAAGAGTGTTTGTGAGATGGTGCGCATCACGCAGCATTGCAAATCAAGTTTGAGAAAATATTAATTCAATATATGCAGTTTCCTTAAAAAGCAGCTGTAAAACACATGTGGGGATTATGTGCAGAGCACTAGACTTTAGTAATGGCCCAGGGTTCTAATCAAGGGTATGCACACTTTATTTCTACTATTGTGAGACTGCAGCTGATGAAATGAAATAACCATGGGACTGCACTTTTTGGAAATTATTTTTGTATACATTTGCAAAATGTGTACATCGATTAGCATCACACAAACCAATGTAGTTGATTTAATGTATGTGTGAGATGCTAAACGGCATGCACCTTTTCAAACAATTTCTGCAATGAGCACTCTTGATAAGCACTATTAGCAGGAAACACATTCCCCCGGATTCACAAATCCTCCGTGTAAGACTAAATAAGTCTTACTCGGAATGGTATGACGTCAGCATGCCATGAATATTCATGAGGGCATGCTGACTCTACCCCAAGTCTAACACGGACCATGCAGGCAAGCAGGGGGCGTGTCCGACTGCCGAGCAGTGTAAAGGTCCACACCCCTGCAAGTGTGGTAAATGCAAAATGTCAACACACAAGAGCAAGTCTGCTCAAATGTTCATGTACCCAACACCACACTCCCTGACATTGTAAACCCCCAGCACAGTTATAAAAAGTAAAACATTAATTTTTGTTCTAATTCCCGATATAGCTGCCCGTATTTGTGCGTGTGTGCTCATGTGTGCCCATTGCTTATCTGCAGTTAGCAATCTCGACATGGAAGAGCATAATAAGGAATGTGTATGCAAATTACACAAAATAGTAATAGCGTAGTGGTAGAGCATTTGCACAAAGAGGAGGCATTCACGGCTCGAGTCCCACCACTCCCCTTCCTATTTTATGTTCAAAATTAGTATATGAAATAATCCCTGACATATATGATAAAACTTTTACTAAAAAGCATTGAAATGGCCTATGTATCAGTGAACAAAATGTATATTTATAAAGGAACCTGACATATAATTGCCTGCAGTTAAGCAATGCTTTACCCAGCGCAATATAGTTGCCCATAGTTAAGCAGCACTTTACCCAGCACAATATAGTTGCCCATAGTTAAGCAGCGCTGTATCCAGCACAATATAGTTGCCCATAGTTAAGCAGCGCTTTATCCAGTGCAATGTAGTTGCCCATAGCTAAATAGCGCTTTACCCAGCGCAATCGGTTTGCACGGAGGTGCACACCGCGCCAACCAGCGCACCATCGGGCAATGTGGAGCAACGTAGAGCAAAGTTGCTTAAACACAGCCACACCCCCTAACCTGTCTGGACAGTAGTAAAATAAAAAGCAATGACAAGGGTCGAACCCAGGACACTGTGCACCATAATCAAAGTATTGAACTACTAAGCCATGACAGCTTAGGGTAAATGTCCACTGTTAACATATATATACTTATAAATGGTAGATTAACCATTGCTAAGCAGGTCTGCAGTCAGCCGAGAATTTTCAAAAAACGGCCAATCACAAAAAAGTGCGTGAAATGCGGCATATTTAAGCTCCATAGGCAGGAATACTCGCCATATCTGATTGTAGCCCACAACTGCAGTTAGAATGTCTGGTGCTGGAAAGGGAAGTCACTTTCGAGCTCAACGCTGGGGCATCGAGGAGTCAAAATACATGGTTTGGCTCCTAGTCCATCGTCATGAGTCTCGACTCCTGCAGGGCCAGTTACAAGGAATGGAGTATAAGGCAGAGGCGTGGAACCAGTTGGCCCATGAACTCACCAGTGCCACAGGCATCCCTCGGACTGGTGAGCAGGTCCGTCACCACCATGCAGACCTGAAGAGATGGAAGCAGGACCTTCTGAACTAATGGATCCAGGAGGCCCGTCATATGCAAGATGCCCCACTACTAAGTAGGTAGCCATGGAATGCAGTATGTAAGACATGCTAATATAGTCTAAATAATGGATAGATATGTCTCAATATCCCTTCATTTACTTCACAGCTGCAGGTGTTCATGCTATGAATTTGCAAGCCTATGCAGATAGGCTGCTAAGGCTGTGCCACCAGGCAGGTTAGTAATTATTCTGCATGTATTGTTATATAATATATGTGAGAGAGCATGAAAAATGTGTTGTAGCCCAATAATACAGCTATAAAATGCCCTGAATAAATACTCTGCATGTACTGTTATATAAAAAAAGTCAGAGAGCCAGAAAGAGAGTGTACTAACCCAGTAATAAAGGTAAAATAAGTTTGGAATACTATCTCTGCATGTACTGTCATTTAATATAAGTGAGCGAGCCTGAAAAAGAGTGTTGTAACCTATCAATAAAGATATAATATGTCCTGAATAGGTCTTCCGTATGCACTGTAATATCAAATAAAGGAGAGAGCCTGTAGAAAAGAGTGTTCAATGTAATTAATAAAGGTATAATACTTGGAGTGTGTCTGTGTCACTTACTTTGAAATGTTGTTGTACCCTTGCATTAAATAAATAGTACTGCTGTATTAAGTGCTGTCAACCCACAGTTGTGCAGTCCCATATGAAGTGGATGAAGGAAGTGCCAGTAACTGTGAAGCATATAACATTTATTCCCTGAATAAATTCTCTGCATGTACTGTTACATAAGTCAGAGAGCCAGTAATAGAGTGTAGTAACCCATTAATAAAGGTAAAATAAGTCTGGAATACTATCTCTGCATGTACTGTCACATAAAATAAGTGAGCGAGCCTGATAAAGAGTGTAGTAACCTATCAATAAAGGTATAATATGTCCTGAATATGTCTTCCGTATGCACTGTAACATCAAATAAAGGAGAGAGCCAGTAGAAAAGAGTGTTTAATATAATCAATAAAGGTATAATACTTGGAGTGTGTCTGTGTCACTTACTTTGAAATGTTGTTGTACCCTTGCAGTAAATAAATAGTACTGTTGTATTACGTGCTGTCAACCCACAGTTGTGCAGTCCCATATAAAGTGGATGAGGGAAGTGCCAGTAGCTGTGAAGCATATAACAGTCCACAACAGGTGGTAATTGGCTGTCATGCATAGGTAAATCTGGAACAAGAGTAGCTTGTCAAGGTGTTCCCCAGAAATGTGAGTGTGCTACATGAAATGTAGGTTCTGTAGAAAATAAGTGAAAATGTCATGTGAACACATCCAGATAAGTAGATACATAAATATAAAAATAAAATACAACTAAGTAGCAGTAACATCTGCATCTTGGACAGTTAGTATGACAGATATAGGTCAGGTATATAATGAACTAGCCAAACCCATTACACAATCTAATGCATGTTGCCTAGTGTAATTATACATGTAGGGGATATACACCTGCAGTCAATAGGAATGTAGTGTAGAGTAAAAGTACTAATAAGATGTTAATGGAGGTTTATTTTTACACCCTACTCCATGTGCATAAACAATGCAATTCCACACCTCAATGGGTTTGTCTAATCTAAAAAAAAAATGTTGGGACATATGTCCTTTTGTTCTATAAAAATCTGCACTTACTTTGATGCATGTGCCCTGTTCAAACACCACAATCTTGGTGGCCTGTTGCAACCAATCATCCCTGCATGCTGCTGGAATGTCCACTGATGTTCAAAATATGCATGTGTTATGCTTGCTGTTCAACTGTTGTAACCCTGGTGTGTTGGGTTAATGGGAGTATTACTGCATGCTGTTACAACTAATTTGGAATGCTGTTGTCTATGTTGTAATTAAACACACCTAATCACAGAACGTATGGGAAGGCCGGTCCCAGTGGACCCCACTGTCCCTCCTCAGCTGGCGATTGCACCTGGCACCAGCAGGTCTGGTGCCCAGCCCGACCTACCCTCCTCTGTTGACCCTGTCCCACCTTCGGGTGGAAGCATTGCAGGGGATGGGGCTTGTTCTCCCCTGCAAGAGTGGGCGGAGAAGGACCACCTGTCACCCTCCGAAGGGTCTGAATTGTGGTGCATAGGGAGATCCAGCGTTTAGTCGCTGATCCCCTACGCCAGCTCGAGGTGAGAGTGGCGTGACTCACGGGTGAGCCTGCCCCTCCTACGCAGCCCCAGCACAGCAACCTTCGGGTGTGCGAAGGTTCAGTGGTGACTGCCCATGGGTGGGGATCTCAGTCCCACTGTTACCATCTGTGGGCTCATGGGCTTGTGATTTCCAAACATCTGCCCCCGTTAATTGTGTTCACCCACCCCATGTGTCATACTCCACCCCTGTATGCATTGTCTGTTGACCTCCCCAACCTATCTCCCCAAATAAACCTACTTCCTCTACCTCACTTTCCACTCTCACTTGCAAAAAAAAAAAAAAAAAATGGCAATCTCTACCCACAAAAAAATTACGCCCCATACATAGCTGCCCATTTCGCACACATGTCCACTGGTCATGTAAACTGATAATTATAATTGGCAGTACAACTTACTTTGTTGTCCTCCCCCCCTCTCCCAGGGGTGGAAGGTTTAAAATTGCACTCCAAATTTATTGCTGTTGCTGGTAAAGAAATGGGCAGCTATGGACCTTCCCTACACCCATCCTGCACATCCCAAGCTTGTTTTCCTACTATATTTCCCTCTTTGTGCACCCTTTTTCATCACTTTCCTATCTCCTCATTTTCTTTTCTTTCAAAGAAATTAGCGTGGGGCTTAGTGGGAGTAAGCACTTTTAAGCAATAGTAAGCGTGTTTGAGCGAGTGTCCGCATGTGTGCGCTTAGCTAAGCATTGCGTAAACCAGTGCAAACCCGCTTACAACTGCTTAAAAGTGCCTTAGTCCCTCTGTGTCAGGGCCCTTGTTCTGCTCAGCAGCAAAATAAAAAACCTCTGTCAGTCTCGAACCCCAGACCTTGGGCACACTAGACTGCATGAAGTACCACTAAGCCACAGCAGATATACAACAACTTAGTGCTGAAATAAATATATCATGCATTACAATGAGTGAATGTAAAGGAAAAATAGGAAGGCCATAACACAAAGCTTGTTCTGTGGATCTTTACCAGCAATTGTTGTGGAATTGCATTACATGAGTGTGATGTGAGAAGCAGCCATTCAAGCAGCAAATAATGTTACAGAGGCACTTTACAGCCCCCACACAGTATCATAACAGGACAAACAGTGGCATATCTGATTAGGCAGAGGCCATACCTCCTAACTGTGACAACTTTCCAGGGATGTCCATGATTTTGAAACATATTTTAGCTGTGTCCCTCTGAATCCCTCAGAAAAGTACGTACGTCAGTCAGAAAGGTGAGGTATTACACAATGAATACTGACAATAATAACAGTAGACACCGCTTGTACTTCATGAAAGGAGTACAAATCCATATGCACTGCTTCACTCAAGTCTACACCTGCTGTCCCTATTATGTGTAAGGTGTGCCTCACTTTTAACTACCTATCCCTGACTCCATGCAAAGATGTATCTGAGTGTTCCATAGGCCTGGCAGAGGCACAAACACACAGGCATATAAGCTATTCTGCTGTTACACACTCTGCAAATAGCTTTGGTAGCACCTCCACAAGCATACCCTTATGTAGGGGTACAACACAGAAATACCAAAGGATGTAGCCATGTACTGGTAGCAACTGACTGTAACAATGCCATTGTACCAGTCCTGCAAACACCTGTGAGTTGCACAGCCAAAGAATAACAGTCTAACTTCTGGCTACCATCTGGATAGGTTCACAGTTGGGAACTATGCAGACAGACCACCTGCCTTGATAAACTGACAGGTACATACCAATCCTTTAAGTCCAGTAAGATAATATTCACACAGTAAGACATAATGGTCTCTGTATGCAAGCACCCCCACACACAATTAAAAGATACTTGTGTGTTTAGGGTCTACCAAGGGTGTAGGCAGGCATACTCAGTACTGTAATTGTCCAGTTGTCCTGCGAACCCTGTGCTAATGTCAACAATAAAAACACAAACCCTGCAGAAGTGAGTACATTAATATTCACAGTATAACAGTTCACAAACAGTTTATGTGCCAAAAGAATACTTCCCAATAACTACATTTGTATGGCAGTTAATTATATGAGTAGAAAAGAAACTACATAGTCACATAAATGTTGTGTAAGCATTTGTAGGGGTGAGTAAAACCCTACACTGATAGCTCTGTACTAGAAGTGGCAACAGTCAGGTCTGAGTACAACATGTACATCACTGTCTACACCTCTAGCTTCATTAATAAGACGTATACCAACCTTCTGACTTACACAACAGTGTCCACAGCAAACAAGCATGGGCCCCACTCTGGAAATCTGAAAGGGCTACGCCTACATACCTCAGCAATTTATAGCATTGGGTTGCTATGACAGTGAGTACTGCAATTACCACATAGCAGGCTGTATGCATTTACCAAATGCTGGGCAACAATTGGTGCAGAGGGCATCACATGCACATGTGCAGATACCTATAAAAGCAGATTGTACTTGCTATCCCCACATGCAATCATTACATTGCATGTGTAAGCAACTGTACAACTCCTGTAGAGTAATGATAGCACTTAAGAAAAAAATATATAATTAAGTAACAAATCTATATACTCAATTAAAAACGAAAGTTATTAATTAATAAAAAAAATAATTAATAACCAAAAAGCAAACTTAAGTAACAACCCTTACTAAATAAAAAAAAAAAAGATAATTGTCAAAGCATACACAGATGCACCTGAAAGGGACAAACAGCTATGTAACAGTTTGTAGTTACTGGCAAGTAGTAGATGTTTATGAATAGTACTGTACATACTCTGAAACATGCATATGTGGCAGCAGTAGGTATGTATGCACTGATGCCATGCATAACTACTGCCATGGAGAAATTGGTGTGTAGCTGTGTGCAGTGGGACATAACTTGACATATGTAGGTCATCATTATATGTCAAACATCTGAACATGTTATCTATTGTCTGTACAGTACTGCATTTAATGGCAGTTTGGGGGAGTAGTGCAAACACCTATATAAACTTGGATGTCACAGAGTAAGACATGCATGACAGTCACATAATGTGTAGCTTAGCATTGGCAACTGCTGTACCAGGCTAGTATAGTAATGTATCATTTGCAGCTATATATACTCTTGTACTATTACTGTATGCACACATGTGACAACTGTCCATGTTGTATCAAGGCCCAACAGGTCATCCGTGAGGTGTACAGACTTACAACAGTGTGGTCCCTGTGTGTGTATGGCACACACATATGGCGAGATATATATGTGTCTGATATATTAGCATCTGAACATGTGCATAGAGCAAGGGACATACTGCAATTGTTTGTGAAGGGTGGACATTTATATGTTGGTGCAGGTTGTTATGTGAAAATTTATATGTAGGTTGTAGTGTGTGTCAAACAAGACAGCATACAGTGCTGGCATATGACATGTGGTGTTTAAACACGGTGGGTATGATTTGTCAGGTGTTTAGTCATCCAGATAGGGGGTCCTGCTAAAGATACATGGGCTGAGAATACCTTCCATGCATTCTGCACAAGACTGTGCAATATCATTACATAACTGTATCCCTCTCAACCTTTGCATAATTGATATTCACACCAGGAAGGGTGGACTGTATATGTGCCGATACTTATATCTAAATGTACACCACTGGATGTTCATATGTATGCTCAAGCTCAATGTTGTACATGCATTGCCATCCCTGTTGTTAAAAACCCTGTACCCATGAACTACCACATAGGTGGTAGTCTACTCAACACTGAAAGTGTGATAAGAGACTACAGGACACAGGTGGACAGTAGTGTCCTTTTTGATAATCACAGTGCCACACTAGTCATGTAAAGTGTGTACGGTCTACATGTCATCAGAAAAGGTGTGTCATCCATGGAAATAGAGGTCAGTGTTCCACTGTACTCATCAGTCATAACACCCAACACAGAGTACAATGGCCCTGTTGGTATGCACCTCAGAAGACATCCACAGCAACTGTAGATGCCAGACACATACCACACAAAGGGTATTACCAGACTGAAACAGATGCCCTATGCAGACTGTCTTACAAAACCACAGCTACACTGTGTCGCATACCGCCTACCCAGAGGCTACCTCAGCCTAACATACAAAGCTAGGCCAAACCCTCAGGTGTTGGACATGCTCCATGTAAACAGATGAAACTCCATACAAGCTACACACTGTACTGATCTAAACCTTGTAACGTCAAAAAGCAGAACATGCTTGAGTGGTACATTATCATCTCAGACACATACCATACTGTGGAACTAAATAGATATCAATAACAAATGAAGGTCATCATTAGCAGTTGCCATGAATAATCATGAAGATTGGATGTGAGATAGGAAACACAACCCGGGAATCACCTCTGTGGCTCTGCATGACAGGGGCACATGAACCTATATTACATGGGTGTTGAATGGCAGGGTACCATATGGCTAGGCTTCCATAGGCTCTACGGATGATAGCCTATTAGCCACCTAGGACACAATACATACACGCATGTACCTGTTACACTACATGCTATGTGAGGTTGACTGGGTGTGATGGAGAATGTGTAGGCGAATGTGTCAAAGATGTGTATATGTGTGATAGCCTAGTGGGAAACTGTGTATATCATGGTATGTAGTGTTGTAGCTGTAATCCCAGCAAAAGATACGTATGCTATTGCTAGGCAGGAAAAGCAGTATGGCATACGGTGTGAAGTAGTCCCATGGTATTGACTGGAGTGTGCCATTGTAGGCTAAAGCAGTACATGTATGCTTATTGATTGTTAACACTAGTGAATACAAATCCCGTATGAACTGTAGTACTACCTGAAAATGTAGGCCTAAACAGCACAGTATGGTTTATATCCACATTGCTTGGTGACACTATTTTGTTTGTTACCTGTAGTCCTCACACATTATATACCTCAGGCATGAGGTTTTGTAGGTGCTGACACACAGTACTGTATGGTACACAGGTAAAACTAATCTGGGTTGCCATACCTTTGTGTCTTGTAGGTATGTCTGATGTGTGTGTGGGTATGCCTGTAACATGGCCTCAGTGGTATGTGTGTCACAGGATATAAGTGCATATCTGGCAACATGTATAGTGTAGTACAGCAGTATGCCATGTATAGTGATGAATGTGCACATATGTTACTGAGGGGTTTGCTATCAACAAGTAGCGTGGTGTACTGGTAGTAGTGTAACCGTACTGTACATTCATTTCAATGGATGACAAATGTCTGTATGCATTAGCTTCATATACACCTCCTGTGGCTAGGTGGTGCATTGTGTCACATACAGTGTGCCATGTACTGTTGTATAGTCTTACATGCTGGTTTTACTTTGTTGCTGTGCAGAACATGGTTTGGTATATAGTATGTGCCAGGCACTGTCAGGCAGTTGTGGTCTGAGCAGTCATATGTGGTATTAAAAGTGTGTATCTACTGACAGCCAATAGGTTGTTATATATGGCACTTCATTGATGTCTGTACTTTAGAATGTTAAGTGCGCCACATGACTTGCTCACAATTACTGTTATATTGTCTTCCAGGGACATGTCTCACAACAGGAAATCTGCGTATTCCCCTGAGGAGGAGGAAGTCATTGTAGATGCCCTCCTACACCATCATAACCTGCTGTTCTCCAGAACCAGCCAGGACCAGCATGGACGCACTGCAGTGTGGCAGGATAGTGTCCATCAGGTGAATGATGTAGGCATGCATAACCGGACTTATGAGCAGGTACACCATCACTGCAGTGATTTAATCAGACATGTCCGGCAGCATGCCTCCGATGTCCACAGACAACAGCTTGCCACAGGTGGTGGTGCCGCAGCACATCCCCCCCTCACCAGAGTGGAAAAGCTGCTCCTCAGCATGGTGGCTCCTGGCCAACCAGTACAACAGACCTGTGTAATCATGGAGGCTAGAGTCACCCAGCACGTTGATACAGAGTGTGCAGGTAACATGGCATATTTGTAGACCACTGTTATCTCAATTGTTAGAACATGCATTTATCAGATGTGTACTGTGTATTCCGTAGATGTGGAGCCTGGTGTCATGCAATACTGATAATTTGGGACATTATCTGTATGCCTCTGACTGTCACCTCATGTACTACTGTAAAATTGCAAACTCACAGCAGCAATGCCATAGTTGTTGACACTGACAAACTCTCTCATATCCTTGCAGGTCCCTCTGGTGTGATAGCAACACAGCAGACCCATACTGGTGAGTGATCTACATTCAATATAGCATATAACATGTGCATGTCATAGGAGAGTTGTAGGCCATATACACATGTTAAACACCTACACATAGTGCATGCTCTGCATGTTCTCTGTGGGACTATGCACATCCCAGTAACATGAGTAGCTGCCTCAAACACATGCAATACACAGAGCATCCCAGCCAATTGGGGTACACTGTAGTGGACATTGTATAGGCAGAGTCAATACACACGCACACAACATACACCATTTTGTCATATGCAGTATGTGTTAATATGATACACATGGTTTATGTAGACACCTGCTGTAAGGTCATACTCCAGTATCCCAAATATCATCAACACAGCACACATACCATACCTGAGGGAGGCCTATCATGGGGCGGTGTGACATGCATCAACACACAACACAGTCATGTTAGGCAATGCTCCCTATTGAAAACCTGACATGCACATGTAACAACTGGCTGTGAAATGGTAAATGTATCCAAAGTGGTGCAGGTCAGGTACAGCAAGATAGTTGCCAGTGTGACATACATTAGTGGCCTTGAGTGACCAAATGATGCTGCCTGATGATGGCTCATGGTACTACACTACATCCAGTTACAGTAACTACACTACTACACATAGCATTCATTGTTATACACCTGACAGTTGTGTGCATCTGGCCATGGTATGTATACTTATGAGTGATGGTGCACAGGACATTGGAAAGCATTTCAGACTTGCACTGCAATGTTGTGTCCATGTACACATTGTGTTCCAGGGTGAGGCCAATCATTAAACAATGCACATGCATCAACGACATGTATACTGTTATCAACAAGGACTCTCTACATTCGCACTGCATGCTGTTGAGCGACACACATCCTGCATGCTGACACGTGTGATAGGACTCTTTGGCTTGTGATACTGTACTCCACCATCAACCACTAATGAATATGTTCCATATTGCTGTTGGTGTGTGTGTGTGTGTGTGTGTGTGTGTGTGTGTGTGTGTGTGTGTATGTGTGTCAACTCGACTGAGTAGTGTATTTGTGCGCATGTGTTCATGTGTGCATGTGTGCATGTGTTCATGTGCATGTGTGAATATGTTCATGTGTGCATGTGTGCATGTGTTCATGCGTTCATGTGTGCATGTGTTCATGCGTGCATGTGTGCATGCGTTCATGTGTGCATGTGTGCATGTGTTCATGTGTGCATGTGTTCATGTGTGCATGGGTGCATGTGTGCATGTGTTCATGTGTGCATGTGTGCATGTGCTCATGTGTGCATGTGTGCATGTGTGCTAACATCCTGTACAGATGGTAAAGTGTGTTTCCTGTCTTCCTCTCACAGGTGCTGAGGTATTGTTGGATGAGTGCAGCAGGGAACCTGAAGTCACTGACACAAATAGTGGACATGATGATACATGTGTTGTGGCACAAGCAGGTTTGACAGGGTCTGTCGTTGGTCTGCCAATCAACAGTACACAGCTTTCCACCCCAACTATGTGCACATACATACTGCCAATACATCCCTCAACACCAATGGCCTTAGCTGAGGAACAGCATACAGTAGGCATTGACCAGGACAGTGTGGTATCTATGACACATGCAACCCCACACAGCAGCCATGCCCAGACACCTGGTACAGTACCACATATGTATATGTCAAGGGGTTCTCGTGGGTGCAACCCTGGTCATAATGCCCCGGCAGACGTGCCCCCACAGGTCTCACAACCTCAGATATGTTCCAGGCTGTAATGCAAGCACGGGCACGTATGGAACGTTACACCAGGCAGGGACTAAGGGTGCAGAGGGCTCATAACACCGCTATCAATGACAGTATTCGTAACCTTGCCAGTGCCATCCATAATTACACCAATGTCATTGATAGACGTTGGGGGGAGACAGTAGATGTCCTCCGCAATGTGATGTCCATGTGCCAAGACAGTGCAGGACGGCTGAGACATCGACGTGGATGCATGCCAGCAACATCATCAGCTGGCAGTTGTCACAGATGACACAAAAAGTCCCAGCCGCTCTCCTAATGGCAGTACGAGCCCCAGCAATGTTGTGGCTGGACTGTCAGTAGACCATCCGAGATGACCACGTGCACGTGGCTCTGGCCAGTCCCAGCAGGGACATGGGTCCAGTCAACATCCCTCTGTCTCTGATGATAGTACCCAGTCTGGCTTAGTACCCAATACTGTCTGTGTCACACCTGCCAGGCACAGGTACTGTGTCCATGGCCGGAGACAGTGATCTGTACAGCCTGGCAGGTACAGTCTGTGGCTATCCCACAACCTCCCATATTTGGCAGCCACAAGGGGGAACTGTGTGCATGCAGACACACACACATAAAACCAACACCTAGGGCTAACACATACACACACACATTGCATCAACACTGACCCATACTGTACTGTTGTCCCTCACACACACACATACATGTCGATTGGATGGGTCATTGTTGGGCTCTGGCAAACCAATAACACACCCTGTGCATATGATGAAACTGTGCCACCTCCTGTCATCTGTGACATTGATGCAGGAACAGGCTAACATGGTGCTGATGCACAGGGTGACCTAATAGCAGTGTAGCAATGTTAGCATGTTGTCAACAGTAAAGTGTAATGATATCCTTGTAGGTATATCTGAGCAGGCATGATGCATCAAAGCTATGATTATCAATGCAGTATTGTTTACACCAGTGTTAATTCTAAACATGGATTGGCCACCCATGTGCCACATGGCTGATGTGTGTGGTACTGGCAGCATGTGTTGGTGAGTGTATGTTACGTGTGTGATGTGTGCAGTACAGATTTGCAGGTGTACATTTGTGAACATGGTGAAGGTGCACTGTCTGCATGTACATGCATGGTGGACACATGGGAAGGGTGACATGCCCTGTATTACACAGTGTTAACACTTCATATTTTCTATTGGTGGCCAGTATGCATTTTAATACACATATGTCACAACTTGGGTACACATGTGTGTATGACATGGTAAGACACTATGCTGTGGGCGATACTGTTAATATCGGTCATTGGTTTGCATTCTGGTAGTGTACATAACCTCAACAGCCTGATTTTAACCAATCGTTAGATGATGTCTTGACAACTGACACACAGCTGTAGGATACACAGTAGCATTTGAATCCTTCCGGTACTGTACTATACCAGTTATCAGTGGTAGTGACCGCCACACATTCCCATGACCACTCCTGTTTGGCATCTGGCCATCCTAGGTATAAGCAGACATATTAGGGATATGTCCGTCCACATCTGGTAATGCATACAGTGGCCTACAATGCATTCTCCGGATTAGACACTTATCCTCCACAAGGGTATCATACAGACAGATACCTGTTGACAAACCCATGCTGTGACGCTATGAGCCAACTATAGCATAGTCATCCACATTTACTATACATAGTATCCTGACAGTACCACATTGGTAGAAGCCCACAACATGTAGCAGGGGTACTGATGTGTACATACAGCCACATGTGATGTCATCTGTCCTTTGATATTCACATTCCCAAAGGTATGTTGATGTCCCTCAGTGTATCACATAAGCAATAAGGGGTCTGTATGCATATCCACGGAGTTGTTGTACACCTATAATGAATGCCCATTATTGACAGACTGTGTTGTGTTTGAACATGTCTGGAATATGCCCCAGGCATAAACCCTCACTCACACTATTCTATAGCAACTGTCATGTGTGTGTGTGACACAGATGACCTAGGGCACAGATCAGTATAGTGGCCGTACTTGTCACATACATACGTATGTGACCTACGGTCTGAGAAGCAGCAGCACCAACTGTCAATGGTAACAGATGTATTCGTGTTGAAATCAGGCTTCACACCTATGAAGTGATTGAGGTCACATGTACATATATGTCTTTGCCACACAGTTACCAATTGAGGTCACATGTACATATGTGTATTTGCCACACAGATACCTGAAGTGTGCAGTGCACATACTGTTGTTTTACTGATATGTCATACAGTAGTAAAAGCAAAACCCACAACACATTGATCTACAGTGTCACACACACACACACTCAGCAATTGCAGGATTCAAACCCTTACCTAACTATGTTATGATACTAGAGAGATATGCACTAACATGACGCGCTATATGCTTTACTGGGTGCATTCATTTCCACTGCTGTATTTGTGGGATACTGACATCATCAGACTTGGCAAAGAGGAATTTACCTCTTTTAATGTGTTTTCACAGTCTCCAAAAAGGCCACTCCTCTCAAAGGAAATCACACACACACACATACACGCACACTCAGCAATTGCAGGATTCAAACCCCTACCTAACTATGTTATGATACTTAAGAGATATGCATTAACACGACATGCTATATGCTTTATTGGTAGTTTTTCTTTCCACTGCTGTATTCGTGCGATGCTGACATCATCAGACTTGCCAAAGAAGAATATACCTCTTTTAATGTGTTTTCCCAGTCTCCAAAAAGGCCACCCCTCTCAAAGGAAATCACACACACACACTCAGCAATTGCAGGATTCAAACCCCTGCCTAACTAGGATATGATACTAGAGGAATACGCATTAACACGACTCGCTATATGCTTTACTGGGGGGGGGGTTTGATTCTCCTGCTATATTTGTAAGATGCTGACATCATCAGACTGGACATGGCAATGTGTGTGCACTTTGTTTTATGCAATCCCAGGACTGAACCATGTGGCTCAGCAGGTGTTAACAGCTTGAACAGGACTACACAATTCATAGCTTGTGTGATCTATCTGTGGACAAATTGCCATTCCTTCATATGACAATACATATTTATGCACAGATTGCTGATTTTGTGGATATGACATGTGTCTGGGATGTTGATAAAGGGCTATTCAAAGTCTATGTGGGATGTGTGTAGCTCCTTTCAGTGATGTATGTCCTGGGTGGGTGCCTTGCATACAGTCTAGCAGATTTGGGAACCATGATCTGCCCATGAACATACCACAGTTGGTAGGGTTGTGTGTTTGTTGGCTTCCAATAGCTCTGTTTATGACTTCAATCATGATGGATTCCATGGCCTTGCAGTTCAGACTTCATAGGGTTATAGGACTAAAGTTCCCATGGTCTGTTGTGCACCAACACCTGTGGGGTGTGCCATATGTTGCTGTAACACATTCAACAGTTTCAGATCCTGTAGAGAGGGTGAGACTCAACAGACTGTTCAGGTGCAGGGTCTGTTTGTTCTGTAGACACATATAGGGAAACAATGTAATACAATTGATGCCATGATTTCGGCTTTGGGAGGAGCTGTTTACCCATTCTACATGTGATATCTCCTGGTATGATGATAGGGCCTTTTGTCAGTGGGAGGTGGGTATGTACATATGGGCCTGTCTGACAGGATGTCAGCATTGTTAGTCAGGTACAGTTGGCCCTGACGCAGGACATATATGAGTGTACATTGCTATTTATGACATAGCTGAAGGAGGTGTCATGGTTCTGTCTGGATTCCTTTGCAGATAATCTTTCCAAAACAATGACAAACATGAGCACTAAACCCCTGTTATACTCTTTTACACACTTAACACCCTACTGATCCTTTGTGATCAGTCAACAGGGTATGTCATCATAATATTCTGGCATGTCCAAAGGTCGGTTTTGTGTGTACTCTCCAGTACAGCTGGTGAAGATTGGAATTTTGATGCAATGTTACAACTGCCTTATGTACACAGACAACACTCTCCTCCTCCCAACAAACTCAGATATATGTGAGAGATGCAACTATATGGACAAACATGAGGCTGAGCTCTCTTGAACCATGACTGGCACAGTCTATCAGGTGGTGAAGGTAACCACACACACCACAAATCCAGTCTCACATAGACCTATTGCGACAGCAAACAAAATACATTACCACACTAAAACATACTCGAAGGCTCTAAATAAACTCTGCCTAAGCAGCAGAGACCTCCAAAGCAGACACACAAACAACTGCTACCCCACAACAATACCCACATATCACATAGTTCACAAAGTCAGTGTGCCACACAGTCACTGCCCTTAGGGCTAAACAACACACCTAATACACTTGTAATAGGTGTCTCTTATTGTCAGACACACTGACGTCCCACTCACCAGGCTGAACAAGAAGAAGGTTACTTTGAGCTGTCTGTCGGGTGCCAGGATCTGCATAACACATGCACTCAGGTCACTCCAAAGCAAGTACAAATATGGCGTCATCATTGTCCATGCTGGTGTGAATAACCTCAGACGTTCCTCCCTGGTCTACATGACATGAGACATAGAGGAGCTCTCTGATCATGTAGCCCAGGCCAGTATGACCCTGAACTTGTGTAGCATCTTACCCTCACCAAGAATGATGTCACACTATACAGACAAACTGATCACTTTTAACAGTTGGCTAACATATTGTTGTCAAAGGGGATACAGTGTTTGTCAGCCTGGGATGACATGCTCGACATGCCATGCAGCTTTGCTATGGGCGGCTTGCACCTGTCACTCATAGACTTTCGAATACTGGCTAAGGCTCTTGCCACCCCCATAGTGGCTTTTTTAAGCAAGGCTCAAAAGACAAACCCACCTCCATAGACATTACAAGGTAAAAGAAACTAAGGGTAATGCTGATCAACAACAGATGTCTAACCCTCAAAATGCACGCACTCAGGACTCTCCTCAGTATGGAGAATATCGATATCTGTGCAGTAACAGACACCTGGTTCAGGCTCACAAACACACACCAGCACTACCAGGTTATACTGTATACCATGCTTTTCGGACACAAAACTCGGACCGGCCAACAAAAATAGGGGAAGTATCCATATACATCACAGATACACACACTTCCAGGTTAGTAGCACTGCACAAAGCATCGGAGACAATACATGTGCAACTAACAGTGGGCAGAACTGCCTTTCAGTTTGTAGCCTGCTACAGACCACACTCACAAACTCAGAAACCCCACTCGGTATTCCTGGGAACATTGGAGAATATGAAGGTCTCTCCGAACACCACTATATTGGGTGACTTCAACTACCCAAACATTGACTGGGAATACTACTCAAGCTCCAACACCCTCACCCAACAGTTGCTAGAATATGTAAGCTCAAATGCTATGGCACAATTGGTCATCACACCCACAAGAGGGGAAAACATATTGGACCTGATGATCACCAACATGGGGACTCTATGTTCCACAACAGAAGTATACCCCTCATTGGTTAGGTCAGACCATACATTTATCTCACTGGACATTCATATCCCGTACACACCCCCATCTTAGGTAATCACGGTGAAGAACTTCTCAAAGTGAACGTCACATTTCTCCATCCCAAGGTGGTAGCCTTCAAAGACCCTGGGACAGTGGTAAATACAGCTCAGACCGCTGAATCCTTTACAAACACATTCTATGGACACCTACTGGAATGCATGGATCGTGCTATCACAAATAACAACATGACTCACTCCTCCAAAGGCAGAGAACCTATCTGGTGGACCCCGACCATTAATAAGCTATACAACGAAAGGAGGAGGCTACTACATGACAGAGCACAAACCCAAAAAGGGAAGGCATCTCTGATCAGTACTAGCAAAAAGATACGATCACTCATGAATTCATCTAAGGGACACTTCTAAAGGAAAATTGCACCAGACACTAAGGACAATCACAAGGCCTTCTTTAGTTATGTCAGGAACCTGGGTGGACACTCTCAGATATGCTGTGAGTTACTGCATAATGACAATACATACACTGAACCCACAGACATTGCTAACATCCTGGCAAACAGGTTCAGTGCAAATGTCTCCCCTCATCCCCCCTAAAGAGCAAATGTCCATCACAACAGAGTGTAGCCTCCCTGACATCACAGATGTACAGGTGAGTGCTGCCCTATCCAAAGCAGACAACACAGCATCAATGGGACCAGACGGTGTCCCAGCCTGTGTCATACACGAGCTTCATGATGAACGTAACCCTCACATTAAGTCACTGTTCAATATCAGAGTCACTACAGGATATGTATCAAAGGAATGGCATACAGCAACAGTGGTCCCGCTACACAGAGGTCGTGCTACAATGGACCCCAGACAATATCGCCCTATAAGCCTAACTAGCCTGGTCTGCAAAGCTATGGAGCATATCATCATGGAACTCATACACATAGACATCGGGAACCTACAGACATTGTATCCTACACAATTTGGCTTTGTTGTGGCCAGATCTTGCCTCTTGAACTTGTTCAACTTCTTTAAACAGTTACCAGGTCCATAGACATTGCGAAGGTTGTCCACACAGCCTACCCGGACCTCGCAAAACTCTTCAACACAATACCCACTCGGGCATTATACATAAGCTCTCAAGCTACGATATTGACACATATGTCACAAGATGGATTGCTAACTGGATCCGCACCCACATGGTCAGTATTGCAGGTGCCATGTCTGACTATACACCAGTTACACATGGCATCCCACAAGGCTCAGTCCTGGGACCTCTCTTGTTCAGTATATATTTCTGTGATGTACAGGCTAACACAGGAGGAATATGGCTGACCATGTTCGCAGATGACTGCAAACTGGGTGCCATAATCAACTCTCCAGCTGGCACACATATCCTCAAAAAGGGCCTCAGAGAGATGGATAACTGGTGCCAGAGCCATGGCCTACAGCTAAATGCCATTAGTTGCATAGTCATCCCCTTTGGGAATAACAACGTGCCCACACATTACCACATAGGTGGTAATCCATTACGTACGGTAGGAGTTGATAGGGATTTGGGGACGTTGCCAAAGTGGTTAGACACACCTTCTATATAGCCCATCTTATCCCATAAGGTTTCGCATCTAGATCAAGTGAGGTCATTGTGCCCCTATACTCATCAGGCCCATGCTTGGATACAATGCCCCATTTGGGATGTACCTTACCCGACACCTGCAGCAACTGTAATGGCCACAACATTACCTCACAAAGTAGATCTAGGGACTCACACAGATGCCCTACGCAGTTCTGCTAATGTAACTCCAGCTCTACTCAGTCACTTACCGCCTACTCGGATGCGATCTGTGCTTGTTGTTTAAAGCCATGTCCAACCCAGAATTAATGGACATGCTCCACCTCAGGATATCCAAATCCCTTAGAGCTACGTGCTCCAGGGACGTAAACCTCAGTACAGATATTAATAGGACATGCTGGAGGGACAGATTCCTATCCCAGAGGCTCCACTCACTGTGGAATGAGTTCCCAGTCCCGCATAAACAGAACCCACCACTGACCACCTACAGGAGAAATCTTGACACGTGTATGGGTGATCATATGTTTACCCCTGGGATATCTTCTGGGTCCCTGCTAGACAGAGGCACAATAAACTAAACGTAAATGGGCTATCTTGTGTGACCTACTATTCACAAGCACAGTCTACTAATCTAACAGGGTTGCAAAAGCCAAACACACTCTGGCTAGGCTTATACATGCCCCAGGGCAGATAGCCTAGTATCAACCTATGAACCTATGATAATGTTTGGGATGCACATTGTTTATTGATGATACTGATTGCAGGTTTCGTTCCTTCTTTGCTTTCCCACTTTCTATGAACAACCTAGGTATCTGCAGAACATATTTGATTATGACAGGGTTCCACTTTATTATATGTGTGTCTGTTGTCATATAACTGTGTGCACAAGGCAGATTGCTGGATAGTGAGAGGTTCCTGGGTTAACACATGCAACTGCCGGATATGTGTGGGCAACTGCTGTGTTCAGACATGGCCTAAGTGTATGAGCATGCCCAGTTCGGACTTTCAGTGTTTTGTTGCCTGACATTTGTCTCATTTATTCAAGTGTGTGAGCATGCCCAGTGTGACCTTTCAGTATGTTGCTGTCTGAGGTCCACTACATTTGTTGATGTGTGTGAACATGACCAATATTAACATTTATACTATATGTGTGTTGAAAATCAGGTTCTATTCTTACTGCAGGACTCACCTTTGTGTCATAACTCGAAGGGGATTATGCTATGCCTGCAGGGTTCCCATGAGATACTTTGCATAGACTTATCAACATTTATTCATACAGGCTAACCACTTAAATACCGTCATGGTTTAGTGGTTCTGTACTATGACTATAGTGCACAGTATCCTGGGTTCGAGGCCTGTCAGTGCTTTATATTTTCATACTGAGCAGACCAGACTGCTTAAGGGCCAGTAGAGCAAATATGAGCATGTTGGCTTTTGTTCGGCTATGCCCAACTTAGACCAAGCTTGTCCAACATTGCTCAACGTTAACCAACATTGCTGAATGTTGCCCAATATTGGTCAACATTGACCACAGTTGTGCTAGTTAGTGTGTGCAATTTTGTTTACATATAGTGAATGGTGGTAAAAGCTGTTTAGCACTGCTTTATATTGCTTAACACATGGCAATCATGCCTCAGGTGGTGCTGCAGGGCTGCCTATGTCGGATGCACATACTACACTCCCTATACATGTTTGAAAACAGGTAGTATCAAGTTAGGCATCCCTTTTACTATATGTGCGTGTCAGAGAGAGGTATCATTTCCAGGGTTCCTACTGAGCCAGTATATGTGCTATGCGTTGCCTCTTTGCCAAGGCCAAAGCATACTGGGCACACCTCCTTCTGCCTACTGGGGCAGGCTCAGGTTGTTGCTCCTCTGAGTCACACTCTGCCTGTGATGGCCTTGGCAATGGTGGGGGGATGTTTGGCCTGGCCCTATGCTGGTCCTGCTGCAGCTGTTTTCGCAGGATCATATTATGTAGCATAGCACATACCATGACAATTTGGGTACATGTAGTTGGTGAGTACTGCAAGGCTCCACCAGATGTGTCCAGGCGCCGGAACCGTGACTTGACCAGCCCAAACACACGCTCAATTGCATTTCGTGTTTGTGCATGTGCCTCATTATGGCGTTCCTGTTCAGGTGTGTGTGCATTTCTGATGGGTGTCATCAGCCACAGCTCCAGTGCATAGCCAGCATCCCCCACTAGGTGACCTTGAGGGATGTCCCCATTGGCAAATGTCTGGTACAGCTGTGTCAGATGCCAGATATGGGAATCATGGTAGCTTCCAGGGCAGCCAGCACACACATTCAGTATTATGCCCTGGGCATCACACACAACCTGGCAGTTGATGGAGGGGAAGCTCTTGTGGTTAAAGTAGACCCTACCCCACTCACCGGCTGGTGCTTTGATGTGTATGTGCGTGCAGTCTATTGCACCCACTACCTCAGGGTATTCCGCTAATTGCTGGAAGAGATGCATATTGCTGGCCAATACCTCACGGGAATTGGGGAAATATACATGATCACCGACATGTGCTGACATGGCATCCAGGAACTGGTGCAGTACCCTGGATGCTGATGCCTGTGATATCCCCATCATATCACCAGTTGGTCTCTGGAAGGCACCTGTTGCTAATATTCTTAGGCCAACACATACCTTGGCTTCCACTGGGATGGGTTCCCCTCTGTTGGTTCTGTGTGTGAGGCGTGGCCTGCACAGCTCAACAATTTGCTGCATGACGTCTCTGTCCACTCTATAGCACTCCACTATCTCCAGCTCATGTAGCCCCTGATAGGTTACCCTGGGCCTGTACACTCTTCTCCGTCTCCTCACTGTGGGTTGTCCAGCAGCATTTGCATTGTCACCACCCTCAGCATGTTGCATATGTCACCTTATAACAGCAATGGCAGACCCTAACAGTTTTTGTCTCAGTAAAGCTTTTTCAGTTTTCACTTCTGTTAGCTTACTGCAGTGTTGCAGTGTCTCTGAGAGAAACATAGTGAAATGTTGTTTGCTGAGTTTTAAATGCTGGGCTGGGCTAGTGTACTGCCTGTATAATTGCCTGATTCTGATTGTTTTCACCTGCTAGCTCTGTTAGTACTCCCTGGTTAACTTCCTACTATTGGTTGTGCTTCCTTTTCCCTTTCTGTTTCCTCAGGGGGGCAGCGCCGCGCACACAAGTGCAAACACATGCACACCAGCTCATATGCGTGCACACATGCTTACACTGACTAAAACCTGCTTATTCTTGCTAAAACATGCGCACACAGGTGCAAACGCGCTTACACAACTTTAAATAACCTTAGACATGCTTACTCCGGCTTAAACGCGTGCACACAGGCGCACACGCACGCACACAGTCTTACTCAGATGTACGGGCATGCACCTACATGCAAACATGTTGCAAGCACTTCTACGAGAAACTTTAGTGTTATCCACGGTATACACCTTCAATTTCTTGCCTTTAGCTAAGGTACCTGTTGACACACCTCTTCCAGTGATGAGTAACTGACAGTAAACACATGCCACTCTGCTCCAATGAGCTTCACTTCTTTTATACATACCCCCCTCATGATGTCACCTATCTTCTACTCTGATACTCCCCTTATCCTACTCCTACACTCCACTGACTGTGCTCATTTGCTATGTAAACTTGAGATTCACTATCCTTACCCTCATTTGCATAGGATTGACTACTAATGCTTGGTTATATCTCTTAGACTGAGCTACCCCCCTTAGCAACCTCTACTCGGTAGCCATGTTGTCTTCGGCATGCCATTCACTTGCATTGTTATTTAAGAATTACACTAAAATCCACATTTGTGGATTTTAATTATTGTTTTTCTGGTTTTTAGAGTGCAGCGCGTTTGCGCAGCGCTGCGCTATGCTTAAACATCAGTGATCGGGATAAAAAAAATAAAAACTTTTATTTTTATTTTGCATTGGTGAACATTGTCAATGGCCATATTTTTGGCCATTGGCATGCTTCCTCAACTGGATGCATCCTTTTCTTGGAGCTGTCACGGCTCAGTTTTGCTATTTGCAGAACCGTACTCAGTTGTCAACGGAGTACATTTCTGCAAATAACACTACTCTTACTCGGACAGGTTCGGGTTTCCTGGATCACAAATGTACCTCATTTGCATAGCGTTCACCTGCAATTGAGGTAATTTGCATATCCTAGCCCTGTCCGTGTAAGAGTCATTTTAGGAGCTGTGTTGCACGCCCCTACCGGCTGTTCCTGGATCGCTCGGCGGACATGTTGGCTGCATGGAGTCTTACTCTACTCTTAGACTCCGTGCAAGCCTTCGTGAATCCAGCCCGTTGTTTCACATGTAATGGTTTATGTCATGCTACAAATTAACTATTGGAACTTTCACACTGCTTTCTCTGTCATTTATTTTCCCTAATGCATTGTCTGTGGGCTGGTGCACACCATGCAGTAACACGCAGAACTGATAACACATATGTAATGCAAGCCAATACCATAAGCTTCAACACAAAGGAACATATCACTGTTTTAACATACAGGTAAGCAAGTCAGTAAAATATTAACTATTTTCTAGGATACTCAACACAAACTGTTAATTGGTACGTACTGATACCTAAATATACAGTTGTTGCTTCTTTAATTCTGATGTGGGGTGTGGTCATGAGTTTATTTCATTAAAACATGATCACACTTCACATTTTAGGTCCAAATGGTACCAAGTTCAAAAATAGCATCATGTAACTCCTTCCTTTCTTTGCATATGTGTTGGACGTTTGGAATGGTGTTGTGGTTGTACTTTTACAAGTGCACATGAGCATGTGAAATACAGCAACATACTTTTCTCGCATTTGAGTGTTTATGCACAATGCACATCATGAGTGGAAAATTATTACAAAATAAAACTGGGGAGAAAGGAAAGTACTCAAATGTAAAGCAAGTAGGGTGAAAAACATAATGATATATTGCAGAAGATATGTCATAAAGTGAATAAGCTGGTGTATACCATTATGGCACAATGCTGCACATCACACACCACCATGCAATAATTATTTAATGAAAAGAAAAGGGATGATAGGAAACTGGTGAAATGGGGAGCAAGCAAGGGGAAAAACAAAATTAAAGGAAGGTATGAATGTGCAAGAAGGGTGTAAGGAAGGATCATAGCTATCCATTTCTTCAACAGTAACAACTGAGTACATGTACACATTTTTAGGTGTATTTGGACTGTCACCTCCAGAGAGAGGGGTGACAACAACATAATTGTGTTGTGAAGTCAATCGGACCAAATTAGGTGTGTCACATAGAGATATCTGCAAAATGGTGAGCTATGTATGGACAATATTTTTTTGTTAGGAACAGGTGCCCTTTTTCTTATTTATTTATTTTTTTAAAGGAGAAAGTGGAATGTTGGGGGAGGGGGGAACAGGTAAGTCTGGGGCAGGCATGTTGGGAAGGTAGAAAGCATTTGCAGACAGACAAGACATACAAGACAAGGACAGGGTCAGTGAAGGACACAAGATGGGGCTGAACAGCTTGGTTCTGCTGGGGGTGGGGGAATTATGAGCCTCTGGATGTCATGTTTGGTGACAGTGAGAAAATGAAGTCCCCACTCTATGGACTGTCATCAGTATTACCTCTCTGTGCCAGTGGCTACTGTGCCTGACATCTGCATCTCCTTGTGTTATTAAGTATTATGATGGAAAGCAGTGACTTCACTCAGCGTGACTGTGCACCAAATGTGTGGCACACAGTCCAAGCACCAAATCTGGAAGTTCAGCTGGGGTGACAAAATCACCTTCCCCCGCCTCTGCTCACAGAGGGAACCACAGGCCTATTGTCTGGGGAAGAACTACCTGAAAATACAGGTAT
Organism: Protopterus annectens; assembly: GCF_019279795.1. Lineage (NCBI taxonomy): Eukaryota > Metazoa > Chordata > Ceratodontiformes > Protopteridae > Protopterus > Protopterus annectens. The sequence continues at coordinate 870,023,442 of NC_056732.1, forward strand.
GGCAGGGGCTGCAGGGTAGGTGCAGCCAGTGATGTGCCTTGGTGAAGTAGCTGGTGGGGTTAATGTAGGCATTCTAAGGGGAACTGTCCTACCCTGCCGTACTGTAGTAATAAGAAATACAATCAGAATCCAATAATGAAATAAACATAATGCAAAATAATGTAGAAAATAACATTTACATAAAAAATAATTGTAATGGAAAATATCATTAGATACATAATATAATTACAATAAAGAAGAAAATTAAAAAAAAGAGAAGGGCTGGGGTGAGAGAAAAAAATAAAAGAGCATTAGTAACTGCACAGATAATATGCAAAGGTTTCTACAAATAATGTACTATATTCTCTTGCATGCTACTTACAATAACAAATGCTAATAAATACCTTTATTGCATTGAATACTACCCTGTTGCAAGCACAGACACACTATAGTACAAATCAGATTGCATCCAGCAATTATTCATGTTTGCATATATTGAACATATGCATGTTGCACATACAATGTTTACATCTGACAGCAGGCAAACTGAGGCACAGCTATAGAGGTCTGCACTTCCACTGCTATCATTATAATTATGTAACAGTACTGAAATTTATTGATGACAAACTAAAACATTATTGTAAATAGCTGCCATTAAATTTGGAGAGTGTGTTTTTCAATCTCACAGGCAGTGACTAATGTAATACTGTACTTTCCATTTGGAAGACAACAGAATGCCAGCACTCTTTCCTTTTACACTTTTATAGATACAGGTTCACTGTTGTAATAACAATCTGCAGCATACTGTTGGTGTCCCTGGTGTATGGGCCATAATTTACTTTGCAATATTTATATAAACAAACGTACTGTATAGTTTGGAAGTGTGGTTTTCTAAATGAAGAGCCCTGTCTATTCTGTAATACTGAACTGTTGTTTTACAAAACATACCAATGCATGCACAATATTGCATTAAAATAGGCATGTGTTTAGCACCATAAGCCACATTTACTCCTAATGCTAAAATACCAGTACTGTTTTGAAGCATACATACTACTTGCATCTCTCATCCTTCTCAATCTTCCCTCATAGGCTCGCACATTTGGTGTTCCCTCCACATTAGCTGTGGGAAAAAATTAGACACATTAAGATCAGCAATCAGAAACAGATGCAGCTGCTTCATCATCCAAGCAGTGCCTGTAATGATACATGGAAAACTGTGGAGTCTTGTCAGTCCTACATCCATCAGTCCAACAATTAAGGGTATCCCTCTTCCTCATCCTGAGGTCTCGATAGTGATTTCTACACTGTTCGCCAGTGTGGGGGATACCAGTAACACTGGACAAATCCCCGGCCAAATTATTCTATCCATCCAATTTGTAAACTGATCCATGATACTGCTCCTGCAACAGCCAGGGACCATAATCATTCATTAGGAATCCAACAACCACTTTTGACTCCTGCACACCCCACCTTTGAGAATGAAATCTCAAAACTTCACCCTGAATGCCAGCCATGTGTAATGCAGACAAACACCAATGTATAAAGTATTTTCCCATTAATTACAGTTCTAACAGATGCTGAGAATGCAGAATGTTGCAATCTGCAACATTTGAAAATGGTCCGTGCAGCTTAGCATCAAGCAAAAACAAGGAACGTGTTTGCATGAAGCTAAATAAGAACAATATGTGAAATAATACAGATATTAATAGATAAACTGCACAACTGATGTAATATGACTGTCTCATCCATCAGGACAATAATTATGATATAGAAAAAACCAGGTCAACTACTATAATTTGTCATGTAAAATGGGACACTATACACCATTAAAATGAAAAGGATTCTGCGCTATTAGAATTCAGGACCTTAGCTTTGGCAGTCCTACACTCACAGATGTTCCCACAACAGTAATGAAGTTGCAAGTGTCTAGAATTAATTGTACTGCTGGCTATTACAAGGGCACATTAAAAAAAGCTGCAGTATTTATATTCAAACCCAGCAGCAAATGAACTTAAAAGTGTCACTTGACTCGTTGCACCACAGGAGATACTACATAAGTTACGGCTACATTTGTATTCATTGTAATGTTTATGCAGGCTCAATATAAGGAAATAAAGTGATAACACGCAGAAAAAGAAATCAATTTATGATATATATGGTCCAATTTACATGTGCAATCCAGCTCAACATGCAATGTAGATTCAGAACGATGCCTGGGTGCCTTAAAGCTGTTGTTCTCACATACACCACTGTAGCAAGCAGTAACACTCATTCAGCACACAAGCAACTTCAACAGGAAATGTGCATTTATATTAAAATAGTACATATTAGATGTATACTTAGTTAAATGTTTAACTTGGAAAATACTTCACCTACTCCTTATACAGGCTGTTATGATTCTTGTTTTCAAATATACAGCACTGTCCTAACATGCTATGTTTCTTGGTTGGTCAGCCATCATCTGACTAGTAGTGTTGTACAGCACATGTGTTAAAACAGTTCTGTATTATTGCCTTTACAATGTCTAAGGATATTAAATGGGAATATGTTATGCATTTGGCAAATAAGTAAAGCCATGTTGGATAGCATAAACAAGCATTGACTGTTATTTTGTGGGTGGGGAGCAAAGGCATCTACCCCTATGTCAGCCTATGGGATATCCCCCATAGCACATAGCACACATCTGGAGCAGTTGGGAGATGGGGCACATATGGGATTCATGTTAACTGTTAGGTTTGCCAGCACATATGTGGCAGATGATACACATGCCGTTCAACATGACTTGGCAGTTTGAGTTGTACACCTCATGGTTAATATAGACCCTATCCTGCTCCCCCATTTCTTGCTGTCATGTGTACATGATTCCAATGTAAGGCACAGATTAACTTAGGATAAAGCAATGCATGTTACAATTGTACCATTCTTATGAAAATATACTCAGAACTAATGTTTAAATTTGCCATATTGTAGCATACCATGCAGTGATGTTTTGAAGAGTGTGGAAGGTGATGTCTATAACACAACAAGTATGCCCCCTGCTAGTCTGTGAAATGTCCTAGTGACTAGGAATGGTATTTAAACACACCTTAGTTTTCACTTGGATGGTTTCCTGAACTTGTCTCTGCCTTTGAAGCAATGCTGAGAGAGTTCGCTCAGTTTCTCCAGTGGCTATGTGCCCTACAAATGTTTAATGATTCTCTGTGTATGGCTACTGCCAACAGCAGCAGTGTCTTCAGCCTGTATCACAGACAGATATATTCAAAAAGCAGCAGTTAACAACAATCTCGTTGTGCCTTCTTTTTGTCTGTACTCCAGTATTTTCTCAATCCACCAAAAAAAGAAATGGAGGCTACATGGATGCTCTTATATCTTCTTAACTAGCTCCACAGAAGTGGTTGATTAGCATGCAATTCAGGTGTGTATCCTGTAATTACCTTCTCTGAATCACAGAGTAGGAAACATGCAGTTAATTATTGATATACTCCATTATAAAAAGGCAAATGAGTAGCTGGGTAAACTGATATGGATGAAAGTTAGTACATGATTGTAACTCAGATGCACATTTCTTCAGATTCACTATATTCTGACAGAGTTCTTGTAACCTAAATAATGCATATGCTGGAATGTAGATAACAATAAATGTGAAGTAAATCTGTATGCATTTGTTAGAAACATACTCATTACATGGGCTTCTTCAACAACAATGCGAGAAGTACAAAGGATGTAGGGTAAGCATAAAGTATAATGCCATCTGTTAACTATGTACACATTGTTCCATGGAAAGATCATTTGATAGTAGTTTTAACATTTCCCCATTGTTTGCTTAACAACATTGTTCCTGACCCTGTTGTTTAGTGTTTGTTTGTGTGTGTGTGTGTGTGTGTGTGTGTGTGTGGGGGGGGGGGGGTGATGTCCTGCAGCAGTAGGAACTCGAGTGAACTGTTATGTTGGGTGGGGGATATAGTTCAGTATCTGTCTGGGCACAATCAAAAATATGTTGCAGTTGTTACACTCTTAGTTTTGTAACCACCCTTACTGTCCACTGTTGAATCCTTACAGTTCAATCCACTGTTTAATATTGGGAGCCTTCCTTTAATGCAACAATTTGTACTTAAGGGATCATTATATGTGTTATCATTATTTTGTCTTTCAGTAAACGATATGCTCCCTAAATGTAGACCACCATTCTCTGAGGCCAAAAAATGAGCTGATAATAGATGTGCACGGACAACACCATGAAGTACTGCAGTCAAGAGGGCAGGCAAGAATGGCTTAACATGCTGAACTCTGGGTTGATCTTCTCCAAAATATCAATATGGTGGGCGAATAAAGTCGCATGTATGAGTAGGCATCACAGAGCTACTGATATGATACATTTAGCCAGGAGCTGTGCAGCTGAAATGGCATGCGATCGTCAGGTCATGAGTGGTGGGCTTGCAGCAGAGGAACCCCTCAGTGACACCGAAGAATTCCTAGCAAATATTGTCACTCAAGAAAGCTCCCAGCACTAACAACCAGTGTGTCCTTGATGTGGGTGCCACTCCTACTACCCAAGAGGAGCATCCAGGTAGGCTTTGTTAGATCAGCAGTAGAAAATGGTTGCAGTCATTCTTTAATAGTGTATATAGTTTTAATGTGTAGCAGGTTGTTTTTTGGTGTGAGGCAATAGCTGCAGTGTTCTGGTCCTGTAACTGCCACAGAGGAATTACTGGCACACATCTCCACAAAAGACAGCTCCTAGTAATCCTTGAGCCAATATGTTCTGGATGTGGGTGCCACTCCCACATGGTGCTATTGCCATTATGTCTTCCTTTACCTTTCCCAGGACCATCAGGAGTTCACATGGCAAGGCCTGCAGCAGTTAGTTATTAACTGGAATAATTTATTTATCTGTACTGTCTGTATATATATATATATATATATATATATATATATATAGAGAGAGAGAGAGAGAGATATAAATATATATATATATATATATATATATATATATATATATATATATATATATAGATAGATATATAGATATAGATATATAGATATATTCCCACATATCTGCTATACTGCCCTCTCAGGCCTGCTGTACGTATTACAGTACTGTCTACACCTGTCCTCTGCAGATGTTTTTGCTGAATGTCAAGATTTTGCATGCATGTTTCTGGCCCATAGTTAATATAATAGTAATTGACTGGCAGGTTATTGACAATCATTAATGATTGAATACATTAAATAATATGACACAGATGCCAAATTCAAACTGCATACCCCTCAGATATGTCATGGTGAAGGAAAACCTGTTATTCCATCAGCTGTATAAGTTTGTAGGAGCAGATTATGTCACATTTGTCCCTATTCTTGAACCTTTGTACAACTACTATTTATGGCTTTGTCCACACTTATTGCTGTAAGTGGCTGATAGGTTTAAATAACTGTAATGGTGACAGCAGTGTAAAGTGCTTATATTACAGCACAGTAGTGCAGGTATTAATTTTGTCCTGTTTTTCTTTTTATCACAGGTGAACATGGAAGTAGTTCTGTGTCCCCTGTGCCACCTGATCAGAGTCTCATCTGAGTCTGATGATGATGGTGGGGGGTGGCCAAAGTGTGGCACAGTTGGGGGTTGTAGAGGCTGAATCTGACACAGAAGTTGACATCCAGCACCCACAGTCAGGATCCCCAGGCAGCCAGTATGCCTATGTATACATATACCCAATCCACTGAGGCCACAGATTTTGGACAGCTGGAGGGAGAGGACAAACCAGGAAAGTGTGGCTACCATGGCTTCAGTGCCTGTTGACACTGTCAGTAGCCAGACTGTTGGCGAGGTGCCACACTGGTGGATTGATAAGGGTGCTCATCAGAGTCCTGTTCTCCCTCCATCACCTGGTGCAGGTGTCCCTTCTTGTGTCACTCGACATATATATTTAGAGCTATAATGGAGGCACAGGCATGTTCAGAACGTCACTCAAGAAAATGTTAAGGGTTCTAGAAGCAACACAGTCTGACATCTGTGACTGCCTCCACCATGTTATTGATGCACTGGATTGGTTCAATGACATGTATGAACAGGATGTGTCTGTGAAGGAGCACAGAGTATCTGTCATGGAACACACATTGTCTGTGATGGAATGTCTGCTGGCAGGGGAATGTCAACCTCATATGCATAAGTCAGCAACTACATCTGCTGAGAGCCAACGGGGCTGTGCCTGATTAACCTCCTTTAGTGACAGTACATCTGCTGCTCCATCAGAAAGTGTGTTGCCCACACCCAGATGTAGCAGGCCATGGGGTCATGGTCCTGGGTGTTCCATGAAGGGAGCATGTCCAGCAGACATCAGTCACCCTCAGTTAGTAGCACACCATCTGACCTTGAGTATGGAGGTGCCAGTGCAACTCCTGGCAGAGCCAGTTGTCATGGTCTGGAACTACCATGCATGGCTCACAGCTGTCCAACATACAGGCACGTGGGGCTAGCACTGAGCTTGAATGTGTTCATGTATACACACACACACACACTAATGTCACCTTGAGGGCTCTTACTGGCACACATGTTACATTTACATGTTCTATGTTGGCTGCTGCCCACACTGAATCACACACGCACCCACTAAACTTTTGTGTCAACCTAGGCCTCCTGCACCTCCACAAATCACTCTGTGCAATTTATGACTGGGCAAAATCCCTATTGTCTGTCTTTTAGCTTTAGGAATACTAAAGCTATGTTTCTGATGGACAGGATGAATATCTGCATTAATATCTATTTTATATCTCCATTTTTTGCTATTGGTCTGATAATTGTACCTGTCAGTTATATTGTAGTTAGCCAAATAGACAGTTGCTAGCATAATGATTCCTCTACTTTCTGGTTGATGCTTTTGTAAGGCTTGTGAAGTCAGTCAATTAAATGTGCCTCATAAATATATCTAACCTTCTCTTTAAGGATTGTTTAGTTCTAACTTATGTGTGCACATCCAAAATCAACCCAACAGATTCTGAGCTATGAATTGTATGTAAGCACTGCAGACAAATCTCATCAGAGCAGTAATACAGTATAATGTTTTTTTTTTCATGCACAGCACATCACCATAGGTTCCGAGGTTCATAGGCTGTGACATGGGTATTGGACTGATGGTGTTTAGAAGTGTAGCCAATACATCACAATATAATATGCAATGAGAGATATATTGTATGCCTATGATTCTTACAGAAAGGACCCCCCATGTCCAGGATAGAATCAGCAGTGATCCATGGCAGATAACATTTCCTCATCAAGTCAGCCAGCCTGTTCTTAAACAGGTTAATGGATGTGCTCTGCTTGACATGAATTGGAAGCCTAATGCAGAGGACTGACAGCCTTCGAGACATGTGTGTGTCTGTCCAGCATGTCCTATGTATGTCATACTGTACACTGAGTTCCCTGGAAAAAGTGACTGTGGTCCCATATGACTTAAGGATGTCCAACATATTCATCCCATTTGGGCCACAGTCAGCCATATAATGCATACATATTCTGCCTCCATGTTTTATATATATATATATACATATATATATATATATATATATATATATATATGGTTTACTATTAAAATGTTGAACGGCACTACGTCGACTGTACTATAGTCGAACACGGAAGTTTGAAAATAGTAATGTCGACGTCAAAAAAACAATCTAGGAATGGTTTTAACATGGGTCGAGGTAGGTGTTCAGTATTATTCAGAACTACAAACATCTCCCCTACCTCGACCCATGTTAAAACACAGTCCTAGATTGTTTTTTTGTCATCGACATTACTATTTTCGAACTTCCGTGTTCGACTATAGTACAGTCGATGTAGTGCCGGTCGACATTTCAATAGTAAACCTATATATATATATATATATATATATATATATATATATATATATATATATGTATAAAAAAATACTGAGTACAGTGACAGCTAATTCATTCTGCCCAGTGAAGACAAATGTTGGAGACCTTCTGTTATTTTATTACCCAGAGATGTCTGTTAACTTGCTGCAGGTGTCTGGGACAATACGTATCAAAGGGAAGATTATAGTCAAGAGTATAGGGGATTTATAAAATTAATTGTTCTAGATGTAATGCCTTTGCTAATCAGATGTAAGATATAGAATGCCTTCCTCTGCACAGTACACACAGTTTTCAGCTGACATGTGTACCAAGGTAAATTGATGCAGAATTTGGGAATAATGTACTCTAGGTTATATTTTAATAAGCAGGAGCATTTATTAACACAGGGTATAGTGATGCATGTTTGTGCAGCTGTTGTAACACTCATGGCTATGTCAGCAGTCATTAGTGGCACAATGATGTTTTTTTTTTTTTTTACTTTTAATAAGTATACGGCAAATAATAGGGGAGACAGCACTAACACATCTGTTACCACACAGGTGACAGGTCTGCTGCTTGAGGTGAAGTCTCCCACTTTGACTGAGTATGGTTGGTCTGTGATCCAATTTGCAACCCACCTGTTAACAGAAGGTGTGATATTAGTTTCTCATTGAGACCACGTTGTTGAGGAACATGTCTGTCATATTACAGACCTTTGTGAGGTAGTGTACTATTTCTCCAATAGCATTTCAGTTTTGCAAAATCCAGTTATGTTTGTGCAAGTGAGTTTGTCCTTCTATAATCATCCAGGTGAGGCATTATATGCACCAAGTAAAAAAAAATTATGTCAACTGAGCTTGCAGCAGAAACAGAGGGCAAATGATAGGTGAGCATGGGATGGTTGAATGTGGTATCAGCATAGAGAATGCTAAAAGGAGGGGTATATGTGATATGATGGTATTTTCAGAGGAGTAACCTAGGGGGTGTACATTAAGATGTCCATCTGAAGGTAGATCTATAGTTCTGTAAGTGATCATTAAGTAGTTTAATTGCTGCTTGTTATGTAACAGAAGATATGACAGCTAGTTAGAGCTGCTGAGGACAAAGTGTTAAGGCCTCTACACATAAACCAGTACAGAGGAGGTAATACATGGAACCACTGTTAAACTTCACACTGGATCCAGAAATACTAACCTTCAAATAGATAATCCTACTGTACACTCCTGCCACAAGTGTACAGGTAAGATTTCTCTAAAACCAGATGTCATCTTAATCTTATTCTTTTGGCTACTACCATGGTGGGTTGCCACAGCACATCTTCTTCTAATTCCTCCTTTCCTCTGCATATTTTTCTGTCACAACAACCACCTGCATGTCCTCGGTCACCACATCCATGATCCTTATCTTAGGCCTTCCCCTTTTCCTCTTACCTGCCAGTTTCATCCTTAGCATCCATCCCCAAATATACCCAGCATCCCTCCTAAGCACATGTCCAAAGCAGGACAATCTCACCTCTCTCTGTTGTTGTGTACAAGCCGTACAACCTGACCTGACACTCTGATATACTGATTAGTAATCCTGTCCATCCTCAGCACACCCAATGCAAATCCTAACATCTGGAATTCTGCTAGTTCCTGCTATGACTGTTGTATTTTTGTCAGTGCACTATCTCCAAAGCATATAATGTAGCTGTTCTCACTACAATCTTGCAGACCTTCCCTTTCATTGTTATTGATACCCATCTGTCACAAATAACTCCTGACACTCTTCTACACCCACTCCACCTTACATGCATTGTCTTCTTCACCTCTCTTCCACACTCACCGTTAGTCTGAACTTTTGAACTCAAGTATTTAAAATCATACACCTTTACCAACTGTACTTACTGCAGTCTCACAATTCCTCTATCCTCTCTCTCATTCACAGACATATATTCTGTCTTAGTCTTTATGCTATTTATTACTTTCCTCTGTACTGCATACTCCACCTCTCCAGAGTCTACAAAACATGTTCTTTACTGTCAATACAGACATCATCTGCAAACATTATAGTCCATGGGCACTCTTGTATGATCTCCTGTGCCAACCTGTACATCAGCATTGCAAAGAGATGTCATGCTGTTTGTGTATACAATAAAAGGAATGTCACCATTGTCTGTCTTCTATCTAATGAGGTGACATCTACCTGTCTGCCAGGCCAGTGTATGCCCAAGGCCTGTTGTGAGGAATACATATCCAATAACCTAATATAGCTAATGACATCAGCAATGTCTGTTGAGGCATGAGTACAGTGTACCATAGGCTGCTGTAAAATGTGCTCTATAACATCCAACAGCTCACTCGAACACACACACACACACACACACACACACACACACACACACACACACACACACACACACACACCCACACACCAAGTTGACTGCAGTGAGAATAGAAATCCTCCCCCACATCAAGCTGGTTGCAGTGAGATTAGAACCCCTACCTCTCTAGGTTTACAGACTACAGAAAACAGCCCTTAGCACATGCACCATGGCACAAGTCTGACTTTACCATAACTGCCGTTGATCTGGTAGTAGACGACATCACAGTCCCTGTGGGGGGCAAGAGGTTGGAGGACTGCTAGACATGGATGCTTTTGCAAGCACAAAAACAATGCAAAACCATGCCATTTTCCAAGACAGTGTTGAATAAACCCTCCCACTCTTCTTCATGCAGACAGACACACACATACCAAGTTGACCACAATGAGATTCGAACCCTTACCTATCTAAATTTACAGCCTATCAAATAGAACTTTAACAGGACTGCAGTTGGTCTTATAGTAGATGACATCAGCAGTCCCTATTGGGGGGGGGGGGGCACAAGGTTGGAGGACTGCTAGACATGGATGTTTTTGCAAACACAAAAACAATGCAAACCATGCCATTTTCCAAGGAACTGCTGGATACACACTCCCACTCTTGCTCATGGAGACACACACACCTCAGGGTGACTATAGTGAGATTAGAACCTCTACCTATCTAGGTTTACAGTCTAGAGAAAACAGTACTTAATGCATGTGCCATGGCACAGGTCTAACTTTAAATGGGCTGCAGTTGGTCTTATAGCAGATGACATCAGTAGTCCCTGTGAGGGGCAAGAGGCTGGAAGACTACCTGACATGGATGTTTTTTCAGGCACAAAATCAATGCAAAAAACATGCCATTTTCCAAGGCATTGTTGAATACACACCCTCACTCTTCATGTAGACAAACACATACATACCAAGTTGACTACAATGAGATTAGAACTCTTACCTATCTAAATTTACAGCCTAGTGAACACAGTACTTAACACATGTGCCATGGCACAAATACAACTTTAACAGGACTGTGGTTGGTCTTATAGTAGATGAAATCAGCAGTCCCTGTGGGGACAAGAGGTTGGAGGACTGCTAGACATGGATGTTTTTGCAAATACAAAAACAATGCAAACCCATGCCGTTTGACAAGGCAGTGTTGGATACAAACTCCCACTATTCTTTATAGACACCCACACAACCACACACTAGTACAGTGAGAACTGAACTCCTTCCTATCTAAGTGCACAGATTACAAAACACAGTTTTTAATGCAAGCACCACTACACACGTCTGATTTTAACAAAACTGAATGTGAACTTATAGTATATGACATCACCAGGGGATGTAGGGAACATCAGCTTGGGAAGCCTGCATAGGCACATCTGTCTTTAGTGTCATCTGAGGCTAGTACACTAACAGTAGCCTACTGTTTAGAAGCCATAACTGTGTAATGACACAAGTCCCTTATCCAGCATATATAAATGTTTGTCTTTGGCAATGCAAGCCTGTGAGCACAACTATATGGTCATGTCCATGAGGGAGCACACAACATTATATACTACACCTTTGTTTTGTGTTAGATGTATTTATAGTAGAATTAAGGAGATCCCATGGTTGTACTGATGGTTATTGAGGTTGGTTGTGAGGAAACAAATGAGTGACTATTAAGTCTGTGTACAGATAGTTATACTGTCTGCTCAGTTTGCAGTGTTTCCCCATGTATTCTTAGGTCACACAAAGCATCTGGAAAATAAACAGTAAGAACACAGATCTATGTATGTGATGTAAGCCATAATTAATAAGGATAATGTTGAAATAATGCTCTTACATACTAAGAATGTTGATGGAATAACAAATTTTGCATTAGCATGCATTTTCTAAAGGTTATGACACCTACAAATTAAATGTATGTCGTTATTTTCTTACTTCAGTCCCAGTGATTTAAGAATAATTTTGTATAAACCAACATTTTATGGGGAACATGCTATAAATATTAGGTAAAAAATATGAACATTCTTCATAAATCTGGACAGTTGAGAGCTTTGATAGCAAGGCAAAGAGAAAATATAAGGATTGTTGCACTAATGTACACGCATGCCCATTTCCCTCTTACCTGTTTGTGCATAAGTAAACAGTGCGCAAATGTGAGGTGCAAAAGTAAACATTGTGCAAATGTGAGGTGCATTGCTAACATCCAGCCTTCCTGTTATGTAATGTACACACCCTACAGCAGCCCACTTCTATCAGTACTCCAGGCCGTGATTTCACAATTACTATGGCCAATAATTGAATGTATCCGCTGTCTGCTATTGCCAGATTGACATAACTCTTATCTACTTATTTCAGTTTTTTGCAGTTTTACTCTTCATGCAAAATAGTTAAGCATTATTAAAACTGTTTACAGCATGCAACACATCATGCAAATGTGTACTAAAATATTAATATTAAATGATTATGGGACACTGAGTCACAGTATGTTAAAAAAAACACTAACTATTGCAAAAACACCTCCAAAACTTTAACCTACATCAGGATTTCAACCCTAAACACCATTAAAGTTTCATAAAGCAGGGTGGCTGCTTTAGTTCTTTTGGCCACAGAAGCTGCTTTACAAAACTGGAGTCATTCCTCACACAACCACCTTCATAAAAAATTTGTGCATTGCTATCAAACCATGCACTGTATATTGTACAAGTACTTCTATGACTGATATTTGGAAACAAACCAGTTAGTAGACACAACTCCTGTCATAATTATCATTATAACTATACATCTCTCTCCCCTGGATTCACAAATGGCTATTTTCCATGCCGGAACAGTGTAGGAGCTCCTGCATGGAAAATGGCCACTGAGCGATCCAGGAAAGTGCCGTTTTCATGTGCACGAGCGGCCCTACATTGTTCCTGCACAGAAAGCCATGCGGGATGCAAATCACCTCATTTGCTGGTAAAAACTACGCAAATGAGGTGATTTTTTTGATCCATGAAGCTGGCCAAACTCCGTGTAGGAACAGTATCAGAGCAGAAATGTATTCAGTTAGTAACTGATTACATTTCTGCATCTGAGCAAACGGAGGCAGGACAGCTCGTGGAAAGCATGTATTACAGTCAAACACACATGCCAATGGCCAAATATAAGGCCATTGGCATTTATAAATGTTTAAATTTTTATAAAATTAAACTTTTTTTTTTCCTCCGATCATGGCCATTTTAGCTCAGGGCAGTGGTTGTGGCACGCAAACTGGATCATGCTAAAAATAAAATAAATAAATAAATAAATAATGAGAAAAGTCAATTTTACGATAAGTCTCCATTTTGCCATTATAGTCAATGGCATGTAGAATGTCAGCAATACGAGGGAGCACTAGTTGTCAAGGGGAAAGGGTCCGTCTAAGTGCACTAACTAAGAATGTACACACTGGGGTATGCAAATGAGGGGAGTTATACTGAATCACAGATTTCCTCATAGTGTCAGCTTGCACCTAACCATGTAGGTGCAGCAATACAACAGTGCACGTATAAGAGTTGAATGACTTCATAAGGGTGTGTGTCATGCTTGCTTTAAGCTCATTGCTCTGTGGCCTGTGTTTGCCCTTAGCTAAGCACAGCTAAGGAAGGGGGTGTGTCTGAAATGCAGAGCATGTTCGCTCATTTCCAGGGAGGGCCATTTATGCTTAAAAGAGCTTACATTAGCTAAAAGGGTGTGAGCGGTCCACAGCAGGCAAAAAAAAAAAAAAACAAAGGAAATAGAACTGTATACATTTGAGCTTGAGCACCGGGTATGCGCGCGGTGCCAAGGGGCTTAAATAGGGAGGAAGTGGGAAGGGGAAACACCAGTAGGAAGGCAATCAAGGAGAACTAGCATAGCTGGCAGGTGGAATGTATCAGAATCAGCCAAATACACATAGAAAAGCCCAGAACACTAATATAAAGTATGCAAACAGGCTACAGACTGGTTTTTCCCACAAACTTTACAACACTAGTGAACACAGATGGAGGATTTTTAACTGGCAAAAATAATTAAATATGTTAGAGCCTGCTGCTGCTTTACTCAATCAATATGTGCTAGAGACTGAGGGTGGTGAGGAGAAGAATGCTGACAACCAACCCACACTGAGGAGGAGAAGAGTGTACAGACCCAGGGTAACCTACCAGGGCCTACATGAGCTGGAGATAGTAGAGTGCTATAGGGTGGACAGGGCCATTCTACAGCAAATCATTGAGCTGTGCCAGCCACGTCTTACACACAGAACTAATAGAGGGGAACCCATCCCAGTGGATACCAAGGTATGTGTAGGCTTAAGAATACTAGCCACAGGTACCTTCCAAAGACCAACTGGGGATATCATGGGGGACCACAGGCATCAGCATCTAGTGTACTCCACCATTTCATGGATAAAATGACAACATGCCAATGAACATATATACTTCCCCACTGACCGTGAGGCACTGACCACACATACGCATCTCTTCCACTGTATAGCAGAATACCCTGAATTAGTTGGTGCTATAGACTGCATGCATATCCACATCAAAGCACCACCTGCTGAGTTGGGCAGGGTCTACATAAACTGCAAGGGCTTCCCCCCATCAACTGCCAGGTAATGGACGATGCCCAGGGCATTATGAATGTGTGTGCTGGCACCCCTGGAAGCTATCATGACTCCCACATCTGGCATTGCTCACAGCTGTATCAGGTGTTTGCCGGGGGGGGGCATCCCTTATGGCCATCTAGTGGGGGATGCTGGCTATGCACTGGAGCCATGGCTGATGACACCCATCAGAAATGCACACCCACCCGAACAAGAACACCATAATGAGGCACATGCACAAACCAGGATCATTGTAGAGCATATGTTTGGGATGCTCAAGTCACAGTTCCGCTGCCTTGAAATATCCGGTGGAGCCTTGCAGTACTCTCCAGCTATATGTACACAAATTTTCACAGTATGCGCCATGCTACACAGTATGAACCTGTGAAAACAGCTGCAGCAGGAACAGCACAGGGCATGGCCACACAGTCCCCCACCATTGCCAAGGCCAGCACAGGCACAGAGGGACTCTGAGGAGGAACATCCTGGGCCTGCCCCTGTAGGCAGAAGGAGGTCTTCACAGTATGCCCAGGCCTTGGCAAAGAGGCAATGCATAGCACACACATTGACACTGTAGGGACCCAGGGTATGATACCTCTCTCCAACTTGCACAGACAGTAAAAGGGATGCCAAACATGACAATACCTGAGACTTAATGTACAGGGAGTGTACTATGTGCATCCAACATAGTTAACCCTCCATCACTGTACTCAATACTGGCCCAGCAACAAGGTAAGTCACTCTTCCTATCAATTACTAAATGGAGTAGTATGTTCTCATACTTGTATGTATGATATGGATGCAAGCATGCAAAGGAATTGGGTGGCTGAATGGGATAGCAGCAGACAGCTATATGGGACAGCTAAATTCATAACAAATATTGGTGTCAACAACCTAGGCAGCACTACACTAGGTGATATCCCCCTACTGTAGTACATGTGATGGTCCAAAGAAATGTGGTTGTCAATAGGTCACACACATGGATGTCAATGAGGGTCACATATCAACCACCAGCCTCACCCAGCAGGACAGGTGTAGATGACTATGAAGAAAGGCTGGGCTAAGCCCCCCAAATGATGGAAATGGTGAACAGCCCCCCACCAGACCTACACAGACATACTACAACAGGTCTGCAGTTGCATTCCAGAACTGAAGGGTAAGAAATCTGAAACTGAAATATATGCTATTAAGATCTAACATATGTACTCTACTGATATGCCTCCTGTCTGCATGATAGATCACAATACAATATGAAATGGAAGCCAACAGAGTAACTTTAATACCAGTACAGTCATTTCAAATGTTAAAGTCTGCAGTTGTCCAACGCCCCCCCCCAACAATCCCATATAGAAATGCAGTAACGGATGGCCTGCAGCACTCTCAAATGGCCTGCAGTCCTCTGGCAAAGGCCCATGCCTCACCCATAGTGCCAATGTATGGAATGTCAGGGGGTCCCAACTAACAATCTAACAGTAAACAGAAAACAAATGCAAGGCCATGTTGACAAATACCAGTACCATGCCTCCCCATGTCCTACTGCAAGGGCTATGGATCAGGCCATAAATACTACTGGGATAAAGGCCCAACTATAGGGATACCTCTGAGATATTGTTTACATAATGTTAGGTGGAGGAGAGAATAACAGGGGGGGTATAGAAGCATGGATGTCATAGAGTGTGTGAAGCCTGAAACTCTAATGTCTGCCCATACTACTACCGACTGCAAAACCATTAATGGATAGCCACCACACCACTTGTAAATAACAATGTGAAGGTAAATTGACCAGATATATGAGTCCTGCCTCTGGATAACCTGGGTGTATCTGTACAGCTGAGAGGTATGGCCCCAGCAGGATATGGCCATTCCTTGAAGTTGAGAAAAGCACAAGGAGAGTAACCCCAGCCAGCACACTAACATGGTGCTGCACTATTTACAAAGAACCAGTAGTCTATTGTCTGTAGCTACCCCTCCACAATGGCTGGTGTGTGCCAGAATCTGTAGTCTATATGCCTCAGAAAATTGGTCTCAGCAGCATTCATCTCGTATTTCACGATAAGTAACTGTGAGGAAAGAATGATAACTGTCAGTAGTTGAATACATGACACATCACAGTGTAAAACAGTACATATGTCAGAATATCTATGCTACTCCCAAACATGTCACACAAGCAGCACAGATAGCAATAGTTACAGTATCCCCTGTATGTTAAGTCCATTGTGTCTCCATATTGGCAACCTGTCTACAGATATCCTGCAGAAACTGTTTGCTAGGTGTAGCTGTAGCACACAAAACCCTGAACTGGAGTCCAACCCTCCCTGGAATGGATGCGCACACTCAATATAGAAGGTCATACTGGGCATGCTCCTACACTACACTAGACTACAGTTATTGGTTATTCGCAGCTGTCTGTGCACACACAGCAAATTGTACATCATTGACACACACATTGGATAGGAATACACACACATATCAAGGCAAACACTATAATATGTCAAACATACACACAGAGACGTGGGAAAGAGAAAGACAGACAGCTACAGAGAGAACACCATTATTAGGCATGTCCCACCCACTACACATTCCACTGGCCTATATCACTTGATGTGCTGATATCATTCACTGTAGAAATAACTTTGGTTAGCCCACAGCCCTATAGTGCCAGTGGTGCTTCTGATAACCGTGTAACACTACAGTACAAATAGGTATCCATGTAGCAGTTGTGATCTCAGTCCTGTCAAATGTAAAGTTGTGTGTGAGTGTGTGTGTGTGTGTGTGTGTGTGTGTGTGTGTGTGTGTGTGTGTGTTTGTGTTTCTAGATGAATGTGATTGAAGCCATTCACACTCATTAAATCTCCCGTACCCCTCCTTTGGCACCACTGCTGATGTTACTCACCTTCAAAGATACCTTTGGACAGTTTTCCAACATATAAGCTCTGTGGCACTTGTGATAACTGCATAATACTATAGTGCAGCAAACTAGTAAGGTTGGAGTTCCAATCTTGATCCAGGCAACTGTATAAATATGAGTGTTTGTGTGAATGAATGTGTGTATCCTTGTAGAGACCTGATTTTATGGTCATTCACACTTACAACACTTTCCTTACCCCTCCTTTAGCACTGCTGCTGATGTGACTCACCTTCAAAGATACCTTTGGACAGCTCTTCAATATACAAACTCTGTGGTGCTTGCGAAAACTGTGTAACACTATAGTGGAGCAAACTAGTTAGGTAAGAGTTCCGATCCTGGCAACTGTATAAATGTGAGTGTTTGTGTGAGAGTATGTGTATCCTTGTAGAGACTTGATTTTGTGGTCATTCACACTTAAAACACTTCCCTTACCCCTCCTTTACCACTGCTGCTGATGTCACTCACCTCCACAGATACCTTGTTACAGCCCTCCAACATGTAAGATCCATGGCGCGTGCGATAAATGCAGAGCTATGTAGTAGCAATAACTACATAGGTATAGGTTTGAATTCCATCCCTGGCCAGTGTTTGTGTGTACATATGTATGTCCATAACACAAAATTTTTGGCCCCATTTACACCCGGTACACATCTCAGTGCCTGACTTTAGCAGTCCTACAGATATCATCCACCTTAGAAGTACCTGTTGCCAACCCTAAACCATGTAAGGTCAGTGGTGCATGTGGAAAATGCGTAACATAATGGCCCCAAAAGATGGTTACATAGAGGTTTGAAACTCACTCCTGGTAAATGTGTGTAGGGTAAAATACTTTTTGGAATCTCTCACCCACTACATCACCAATGCCAGTATTTACAAGGGCTGGTGATGTTCCTCACCTTAGAAGTACCTTGGGACAACGTTCATCGAATAAGCTCCATAGCACATGCGATAAATGTGGTACACTATAATAGCAATACATAGGTAGGTAGGGGTTTGAATCTCAGTACTGGTGTGTGTGTGTGTGTGTGTGTGTGTGTGTGTGTGTGTGTGTGTGTGCCTCATCAGTACCCTGTGTGGGGGTTGGGATGATTGTGTAATAACAGGATTCATTCAAGGGTGGGTTTTGCTAAATTATTATGTTGAGGACCTAGTATATGTCACAATGTCCACATTACAAGGCCAACAGATGTCAAACACCAGATAGGTTGGAGTAGACAATCCTCAGCCCTAAATGTGACAGTATACACAAGTTCACTTGGCTATGCAGCGACCACTATATTGGTAGTTCCTCTGCATATTACCTCATAGATAGTACCCACAGTGTGATAGCAGTGGACTACATGCCTGTTGACCACAACAGTGCCACTGACATCAGAAAGTACTTTGATGTGTTATATCACCTGACTGTGTGTTATCCAGCAAGTAAAATGACATGGCATCCTGTTCCATCCCCTCAGTAGCCCAATAAATGTGTACAGTGGCCCTTTTGCCATGTTGCAGGCATCTAGTGGGGAACAACTGTAGAGTCTGCAAACTTACCCTACAAAGAGAATACTATGCCTTATACACATGCCCTGTATGGACTGATGCCACTAACTCCACTGAATACTTATATCATACTGTCACTGTAGGTGTAATCATGACCTCAGTTACATAGGCAGGTCTCACTAAATGAGGTCAGGAATGCTACATCATAAGATACCAATCTGTCCATACAACATGCCCCAGAGACCTCAAACACACTTCCACATGTGAAAGAACATGCATGTGGGACATGTGCACAACGCAGACACTGCCCATGTTATGGAATATAGATCACATACATGGGATGCAGTGAACATTACTGGCCACCCACAATAGAAACCTGGATGAGTGGATGGGGAATACAATACCCACCCCTGGGGACCACTCCAGTGACTATACCCCTGAGCCACACTAGGGATTATTGTCATGTGGCCTGATGCCAAGGAATTCCCTTGGGCTAGCCTTCTAGAGTCTGCAGGCCCATTCACCTACTACACACCTATGAAGCAATGAACCTATGGATCTCAGGACTGGCAAGTGTGTGTGTGTGTGTGTGTGTGTGTGTGTGTGTGTGTGTGTGTGTGTGTGTGTGTGTGTGTGTGTGTGTGATGTGTGTGCGTATGTGTGTGAATAGTAATCCCAGTGTGTTTGGTTGATGACTATCCCCTGAGGCTGTGGTTATTAGCAATCGGAGGTGTGTCCAAACCAGAACATGCACCATTCTCCATTCTACAACAGATGTTGTACATCAATATGTACCTATGTACAACCCTCAGCCCTGTAATCCGAGGCATATGCAATCACTGTGTTACAGACCAAGAATTACCGTGCACATACTGCACTCTGCCTATGACACGGTGGATGTGTCGCCACACTGCCATATCCTGTAGCCTTGCTGCAGGGCCACATCCTGGTAACACACAGACATCTAGAATGGACATGGAATACAGCATGTATGAACACATTCACTCAGCACTTCACTTGTGGGGGAGGGAGACAGGTAAAACTGGCACTGAATGTGTTGCCAAGACTGTGGCCAATATCTGTTGTCTCAAGATAGGTATTAGTTTTGTGCAGTAACATGCAGCACTTGTGTTTAATGCTGTGGAGGTTGTTGATGTAACTATCACAGCTATTATGACTGTTGTCAGTGTCTGCTGTACCTCTGCTGCCATAGATGCCTGTCAGGGACTCCATGAGGGATCCAAAGTTGTGTTTGAGGCTAATAAGGGAGTTCAAGAGTCATGGGACACCAGCTTTCTCTGCAACAGTGTCCTCCTTCTGATGTACACTTCAGTAATGACAGGGGACCATTACATTGTCTCCCAGTGTTTGGAGGACAGTGTCTGGGTTCTGTTGGCTCGGCCAGTACCATGCATTCATGTACCTGTTTGTACAGTGCCTATGTGTATGATTCCACAGTCATGCAGCTACATCCAATTGCCATGGGTGCAGTGAAGACATCCACCCCTGTTTTAATGTCTGCAAAGTCAGCTTTGGAGAGTTTTTGCAGGAGGATTTCTTTGTGGGGGGGGGGTGTGGCTAACATGTTGAGTTCCATGTTGATTACAGCCTGTGTGAATCTCACCATGCAGGGATTGACATCTGGGGATGAGCAATGGCCCCATATTTAAGTGGTCAACACAGGTAATGGTTGTTGCATCCTCTATCATGGGTCAGTACGAGCTGGTCTAGGGCAATGGAAATGATGAATCCCAGAAGTGTTGGGCCACTGTACTGGTGAATGGCTACATTCCCCATGTGATGGAGGGGTAGTTGAAGGTTTGTACTATGTCAGTGTTGCATTGGACCATCAGAGATGGCAGGGTGTTGAGGAATGTGCATTGACTGTCTACAGACATAGATGTGGATGCATAGCAGGCTATGGTCTGGATAGCACCATTTCCGCAAGGTGGTTGTACCGGAAGTATCTCCAATGCATTATGATGCAATCTAGTCTGGTGGTTTTCCTATCCATAATGAATATGGAGACACCACCACCCATGGAGGTGTGGTGTGGTCCATGTTTGGGGGCTGACAGCTGTGGAATGCATCATAGCCTGATACTGCAGGTCTGCTGTCTGCTGCTGTGAACCACTTCTCCATCACAGCAGACATGTGTCCTCCGCTCCAATGACTGCTATGAGTGACTGCATCCTGACTGTTAGATGTCCACTGTTTAGCAGCATGACCCTCAGATTGCATACATGTGTAGCTGTTATAGTGGTAATAACATTAGGAACACCGCCTAATAAGGCACCATAGGGGTGGAAAGACACTTAGCCAGTACCTGGCAACCCAGTTGTGACAGATGTAGAACATCCATGGAAAGTCATTGGGTTCTATCAGTTATGTCATCCCAAGCAGAGAGGTTCTGGATCCCCTGAGAATGACACATAACACATAAGTCAATGTTGAATTCAATCATTTGTTGATAGTATCACAACATCATTCTGGGTGACAGCAGTACACTGCCCAGGGCTACTGTCATACTTGCCTGGACCACATAATTAGAGAGTTCAACCATGTCTCCTGTCATGTAGTCCAGGGAGGTGTGTCCCAAGTCATTCACACCCACATGGATATGGAGTGATACACGTAGTTGTGAAGTGACATGACTGGCTGTGTCATGAGTTAGATGCTGGCATGTGATAGATATTTGGCTGTTTCCTGCTCCATATTCAACTTATTGAGTGGGATGTGTGTGCCTCAGTATTGAGTTACCCATGATCACTGTATTGTGCAAGGTGGTTAGCCTTAGGAGCTTAGGATGGAGGCACACTGTGTAGGTTTAATATGTGTCCCTTGGCATGTGCCATGTTGCAGTGTCTGAGTGGGTGTCTGCCTTACTGGTCTGTGCTGTTTGGGTAAATGTCCATTGAGTGCCTCTGGGAAGGTGGGTGTGTGGCTTTTTCACTGTATGTCATGGCTGTCAAAGTGCATGTCATGGTGAGCTACGTGTTCCACATGGGGTGGTGCAGGTGTTGATCTTATCCTCTTGACATGCTAGTCCAGTCTTTGCTGGAGAGTGCATATATCCACATTGGGTGATATATGGGTAACCCTCACAGGTCTGAGTGTTTGGAGTTTAGAGGGGAGGGTTGTCTGTGTACATGAGGCAGTTGCAACAGTTCCCCAGAATGGGCACGTGCACCAGGTTAATGGGTGAAAGCACAGATAACTGCCCTTCAAACATGCCAAAAGGGGTGGACATAACTAGTAAGTACTGGGGCTACATCTGTGATGAACAAGTAATGCTGATGGCTGCCAGGTGTGCCTCACTTTTTGATACAATAAGCTGGTGAAGTGCCAAGCCATAATGCTAGTTGAAATGCAAGACAGAAAGAACTAGCATGATGTACGGGTGGAACAGAAGGCAGACTGTCTGCTACCTGTAATACTTTAGCACAGTCGAGCATTTATCAGTAGCTTTGGCCATGTGAAAGTTCAGTAAGCTCTGTAGTGTGTGTGGTAACTATGTAAAACTATAGTACACATACATAGATAGGCAGGAGTTCTAATCTCAGTACTGGCAAGTGTGTGTGGATCATGTACTATCTGACCTGTATACTACCCTTTACACTTCCCTTCACTCCAATTTAGTGGACCTGTTGATGTCATCCACCTTAGAGGTACCTTTGGAAGAGATGGAAATGTATAAGCTCTGTGGCGCATTTGATGACTGCATAGCATTATAGTAGGAATACCTAGATAGGCAGGAGTTCTAATCCTAATGATGCCAACTGTGTGTGTGAGGATCATATCATGTGTGGCTTATACCATTTTGATGTGTATACCATACATGGCTGGTGACCACCTCCTGCTGCCATTACTTTAGTGTGGTAACAGCATCTGCCTCACATGCAGCAGGTTAAACCATTGTACAGTCTTCTGTATAGCTGTGTCTGGAATATCCATATGTTTGAAACCTAGACGTGGTCAAAGTGGTCTGTGTGCCTTAACAATGCCCATGTATGTGATATTATAGCCAAATAGGCCACAGTGAGCATACTGACACACATGGCAGCATGAGGTATCATACCTGACTGAAACTTCATGCTGATAGGATGTCTGCCACCCTCACCGGTGGCCAGCCTTGTAGGTGCAATACATGAGTGCAGATGTTTTGTTTTACAAGTGAACTGTATCTGATATGGATCACAAGGCTGGAAGAGATGTTGACTGCCATATTGTGGTTCTAATTAGTATGTAACAGGAACACCTTGCATCTTAAGAGGGGCATGTACAAAATTTATGTCCACTGTATACTAGTAATGTGTCATGCATGACCTTACCTTAGGCCATTTGTCCAGCACAATTTCCTGGCCTCTGTCCAGACGTCTTGGCACTGACAAGTTGTGAGGTATGCTACAGGAATGTTGAGTTCACATCAGATAGGCCCCAGTGTTAACCCCTGCGATGCAATACAGTTAACCCAAGCACAAGTGAACATGCACAACAAGCAATATAGCTATTACATAAAACAATATAGCTATTACTGATGGTTGTGTGCATGGCAAATTGCATGCATTTCGCATGCCTAGGTTATTGCCAGGCAACAGAACAATGTCATACTTGCCAGCTTCAGGCTGCTGCCCCATATGCAGACCAGAGGGTCCTAGGTAGTTGTGAGAGGGTGTTATTGTCAGCAGACGCACAAGTGGCCTTGGTACAGGATGGATGCAGCAGGTCTGCACATCTACAGCACTAACCAGATTAATACACAGTGTCCTGTCCTCATCATAGATGTGCACCTTTGTGCATTAGAAAACCCCATCAACAACTGCAATTGGGACCTGACACATGCATGTAGATACAATACAAATACATGTATCAAGAAAAATACGCCAAACCGGTGTCTGCCAACCACCACAAATCACCAACCAACCAAAAACTGGAACTCTAAGTGAAGCAAAAGAACCTCTTCCAAAATTGGTTTTAAACGTTTTAATCCACAGTAAAACACAGTAAGCCACGCAAAAAAATACACAATGAACGCCTTCTCACTCAGCGTTTTCGTCACTACTGGACTTCATCAGATGCTGAAACAAACCAACAGTTCCTAGTTACCCTTTTATATATTATTTAAAATCAATCAACCAATCTATTACAAGCCTTCATTACATACTAATTAGTTACTCATTTATTATTCATAAAAATAAATAATTCTAAAAACACACAATTGTTTTATTAAATAATCCTAAAACCTTTTTTAAAAATCCTTTTAACTTATTTAAATATTTAAATAAATATATTTATAAAATTGCTTTTTTAAAAAATGAATAGGAAAAAATAGTTAGATAAGAAATACATATATATATTCCTTCATTGTAAACCTATATATTCTATGCAACTGTGGTGCCACCTCCTGGTTACTTTTTTATTACACCTTTTCCTTCATATTTTTTCAGCTCTTATTTTCAAAAGAGGCTGAATGGATATATGATCATTTAAACCAGGTTTTCTGTTGGCTTCTAAGGCTATCTGCCACCACATTTCTCTATAAGATATGAGTTCTTCCAAGGGACCCCCTCTCTTATTACCAATTATTTGGTCCAACACAAAGAATTTAAATTTGGACCCTACACAAACCCTAGAATGTCTAAAAATGGCATTGGTTTCTTTTTCTTTTTTAACATCGTACATATGTTCGTATATTCTTCTTTTAAGTGACCTTTCCATCTTCCCTACATAGAAAGACAGGCATGCCATACATATAGCTAAATATACCAACCCCCTTGATTCACAGTTGTAATATGCCTTACTTTTTAACCATCTTTTTCTCCCTTCCAGGAAAACTTTTCCTTTATCCAAAATGTTGTCACATTGCATGCACCTGCCACATTTAAAGGTGCCTGTTTTTATCCTACCTTGTATGTCTTTTTTCCCCCTGTTATCTATGTTGTTTTCCAACCATCCTTTTATACTAATAGTATTTTTGAATATAACTTTGGGCATTTGGGTAGAAATACCTTCTAAATCCGTAAAATTCTTAAATCTCTCCCATTCCCTATAAAATAGTGTTTTCACCTCCTTATTTAATGTATTGTATTCAGACTGCTGAAAATTTTCTTCTTCCTTGTCTTCTATCACTTTTACTTCCTTGTATGACCCTGTTATGGGTTTAAATCTTTCCCTTCTACATTTTTCAACCTCTGTTCTCAATTTTTGAACAAAATCATTTGGATAACCCCTTTCGAGAAACATTTTGTGTAACAAATCACATTCGTTAAAGAATTTGTCATCTTTACTGGTCATCCTCGACCCTCTTACAAATTGCCCTTTTACTAAATTCTTTTTACAATATAGAGGGTGAGCACTATCAAAGTGTAGAAAGGAATTAACATAAGTAGGTTTCCTATAGACACTAGTTTGGAAAGTTTTATTTTCCAAAGTTATTTCCACGTCTAGGTATGAAATACTAGTCTTAGAATAATTATAAGTAAATTTAAAAAAACTGAAGTTTCCTCCATATATTTAATAAATTCTTCTAGAATATCAATACCCCCTGTCCAAAATATTATAATGTCGTCAAGGAACCTCTTATATAGTGTCCAATACTTCTCGTATTTAGACCCCAATATGTGTTTGCTTTCCCAGTTTGATAGGACCAAGTTCGCAAAGGTAGGTGCACAGGCAGCACCCATAGCTACCCCTTGTAGCTGTCTAAAATATTCACCATTGAATAGAAAAAAATTGTTTTTCAATACTAGGTCCATTAATCCTGTGCACACTACCTTTTCTCCATGGGTAAGTTTGTTGTCTGCAAATATTTCTTCCTCAAACATCATATTACCTTCTTCATAGGGTATCGAACCAAATAGGTCCACTATGTCTATAGTCACAAAAATTAATTCCTCATGATACATTTCGGGGTTTGAAATGGTCAATAAATCCCATGAATCCCTCAGGATTGTCCCCTTGGTGATCCAAATGTGTTTGGTTTTAACATCCACATATTTTGCTAGGGAATTTGTTTTCGACCCACCGGCTGAAACAATGGGTCTCAGGGGTGGGTCCAAGCTGTTTTTATGGATTTTCGGTATACCGAATACAACCGGTATTTTGGGTTTGGTTTTTTTCAGGTAGGTAAAGGTTTTACAATTAATAAGTTCCTCATTCATCATGTCTTCCAGGATATTATCTATTCTGTAATAGGCCATATTAATCTCATTCCTGGATACCACACTGTATTTATTTTCATTTCTTAATATTTAATTCATTTTACCTTCGTATAATATCACATCCATCACAACCACCCCACCCCCCTTATCAGGTTTCATAACTCTGATATTTTTATTAGCTTTAGTTCCTCCAAAGCTAAATGTTCATTGGGGAGGTTGTAGGGAATTTGTCTATCCCTCAAATTTCTCTCTTTTCTTCTAATTTCCCTTTCCATATTGTTTTCAAAATTTTTCAACTGGGTGTGTATAACAGGGTTAAATGTCGATTTTTTAATTAATTTATTTTCATTGATAATATTTCTATTTCTTCTTACTTCTTGACCTATACCTTCACTATGAAACAACAACTGTAAATTCATTTTTCTAATAAAAAGCTTCATATCAATTAGGGTTTGTGCAGTATTCCCCTTAACTAAGGGTATAAATTTAAAGCCCTTTTCCATTAATTTGAAATGCTGTACATTTAATACCAGGTTACTAAAATTATAAATAGCAAACCCTCCCAGGGTAAATTTATTCCCTTCTTCCTCAATATTACTTGCCATTGTATCCTCTATCACATGATGAGTGGATGTGTCTTCTAATGGGTGGGGGTTTAAAATTGTCTGTATTTCCCCCTCCCCCTTCTCCCCCCCGCTGTTGAAAATTTCCTTGATGTCTTTTTTCCTGCCATTCTTCACTTCCTGGCCTTTCTAATGGGGGAAATTCTAAATCATATTCTTTTCCCATCCATTCCTCATTTTCACCATAATTTTTATACTTTTCCCATGTTTTGTTGTGTTTGTTGTTGTTATTATATGGTTTAAAATACTCATACTGATATCTATAACCCGTCAGTTTAGGGTAGCTCATTTCATTATTATATTCCTGGATGTCCCTCCTAAGTTTGTCCATTTTTCTATTCACTAAAGGTTTACATTTATCATCTATTTCATCCGTAATTTTAAAATATTCCTGTCTCTCTTCCTTGATTTGAAACATCAAATCATCTTTAATATGTTTATCTAAAATTTCTATCTGCATTTGAAGGCTTTCTAAGTTCCTGTTGTTTTCCCTTATTATTAGCTTAGCAATATCTAACCCACATTTATTAAACACTAGTAATAAGTCCTTATGAAATTCTAACCCTATCTGCACATTATTGGGATATTTCCATGTTCTTAGCCCCTTAGGGACAATATCACGCTTTAAACATTCATTGAGATATCCGTTTTCAATCATAATACTTTTATACTTGTGCATAAGTTTATACAAATTACTCAGTTTTTTACTGTAAAAATCATTATAGTCATTAGAATTGTTTTCGTTCTGTTTGGTAACATTAGAACTGAACAAATATTGCATTTTTAGCCAATCTTTCAAGTGAACATGCACAACAAGCAATATAGCTATTACATAAAACAATATAGCTATTACTGATGGTTGTGTGCATGGCAAATTGCATGCATTTCGCATGCCTAGGTTATTGCCAGGCAACAGAACAATGTCATACTTGCCAGCTTCAGGCTGCTGCCCCATATGCAGACCAGAGGGTCCTAGGTAGTTGTGAGAGGGTGTTATTGTCAGCAGACGCACAAGTGGCCTTGGTACAGGATGGATGCAGCAGGTCTGCACATCTACAGCACTAACCAGATTAATACACAGTGTCCTGTCCTCATCATAGATGTGCACCTTTGTGCATTAGAAAACCCCATCCACAACTGCAATTGGGACCTGACACATGCATGTAGATACAATACAAATACATGTATGTCTGGTACATTAGTATACTAATCCCCACTGGGCCCTTACCTGCTCACTCCTCATCCAGTGTGTTTGTGCAACCCACCTCCACAATGCTTCCCTCAGTGGCATGGCCTGTGCATTTGGCATGTGGGCCAAGTGTGGTGAGGAGCTCTTCAGAGGGTGTCAGTGAGGGCTGGATGGCTGGGCCTCCACCTGTGTATAACTGGTCCCTTGCTAGAGCGGCAGCCCATTGATGGGCATGGCATTTGAAGTTGGTGGCCCGATACTGAACATGCACATAAGTTCAGCTGTGCAGTCTGGCATCATTTACCCTGTGGACCACACTGTTCCACAGGGCAGTCCTCTCCCACACAACTTCTTCTCTCTATCCACACGACAGGGCATAATGTCCAATCACATATTGGGTGATGATGTCTGTTCCCCCAACAGAGAATGCTGGTAGGCAAGCACTCTGCACATTACCAGGAAGACATGAACAGGAAAAGGTCACAGGACTTCATACTGTTGTCAAAATACACATCAACCATTGATGTTACTTGCAAAAAATCCAGACTACTCCGGAAACCTCCAAGTTATCATGGCTATAGCAGCTTGCATTACATGCCTGTCCCAGAGCTATCTTATTCCTCCCAATGTTGGACACTTGATTGTATAAGCCTCTATCCTCCATTCATTTCTGTGTAGAGGATTGACAGTGGTCATCTTCAATGTGGATGGTGTGTGTATGGTGGCAGGTCTGTGTTTGACTGTGGTGTGTGATGGAGCTCTGAGCACATGCCTGAGTTCATGTAGGAGGCAAACAGTGATGTTAGTATGCCCCATGGAAATATGCTGTTGTTGCCATCAGTAGGCAATATGTACATGCTCACCATTGCTGTGGGGAGGAGTGTGGTTGATTTTCAAATCTCCCTGTACGACTGGGGTGGACAGGGTGACGATGTTCCCACATAATCTATGTGATGCAGGTTGCCTATATCCATGCCATGTGTGTATGAGGTGTTCTTTACCCCCAGTACAGGATGAATTGTGTTGTTTTATCTGAGGCTTACAACATATGTGGATACATGGTTGCAATTGTCCTTGGTGCTGCGGATATGTCTGATTCATAGTCATAGTCAGTTTTACAGGACTTCACCTGTGAAGTTACCTGGTTGCTCAGATATAGGTGGACTTGCTTAAAAGTTGTTGCCTGCACCTATGTGTCCCTGTACACCCAGTGTAGCAACCTATTATGTGGTTTGTGTATTGCTGCTGTCCACCTAAGGGAATTACTCTACCTTGGTGGAGGCTGGATATGCAGGTCAGGTACTGCTGTGTCCATATAGCTACAGTGGATATAAAGTATACACACCCCTGATACACTACCTGGTATTTGTGCAATAGGAACATGACACCACAATAACTCATTTCATAACAAGTATCACCTGTAGTGTGACCTATAGCCTGTAAAATTCAGTTGAAAACATACCAATCTGGTTTGTGAAAACATATGGAAATACTCAATACAATAAGCCATTTGAATGAGTATGCACACCCTTAAACTTGTGTATGCACCCCCTTGAGATGGTTACAGCATTCATCCATCTTGGTCTGGACTCTAACATTGTGGCACATCTTCACTTGGCAATAGTTGATCACCTTCCTAGAAACACCTTTGATTGTATTGCAATGGAATTGGACAGGTTTGGGGTCACATTCAAGATGAGAAACATTATGAAATGATCTACTGTGGTCTGATTGTCATACAGCACACAAACCTGACATTCCAACAGGGGTATGTGCACTTGTGATCTCCACTGTATATAGGTGTTGATATAGCTGGTGGTAGTAGGCATGGACAGAGGCTCATAACACAGGGGGACACTTCTCTGATTAGTACACAATAATCATACTTACTCCAGTACCCATATCAGTGTCAGGGCAATGCAACAGCCAGTAGCTGTACGGATATATGTCTGTTGTATTCACTGACACTGATATAACACACATGTGCAACATGCACAACTTATTTACCTGGCTGCTTGAAGCACATGTGATTTATTTTATTTATTTATTTTTTTATTTTTTTTTTTTATTTTTATTTAACATTTGTTGACCGGGAAAGTCCAACTAGGTTCCACAGAGCCTGTTTTCAGCGGAGGCCCAGGGAGAAATGCTCCAGATGCATGTCTTTGGAATGTGGGAGGAAACCGGAGTACCCGGAGGAAACCCACGCGAACACAGGGAGAACATGCAAACTCCACACAGAAGGCACCCCAGCCGAGAATCGAACCGGAGAACCTCTTGCTGTGAGGCGACAATGTTAACCGCTGCACCACTGTGCCGCCCTGATTAGTTCTGTGCCTTCCAGGTGAACATATGCATACATACATGTGATCAGGGGATACCTGGTATACATTTCTATTGAATATAAGTATGGCACACTGTATTCACAGTCTTGCTGCTCAATTATATTCCTCAACCTGTTACAGAAGTACGTCTGGACAATGGTACATATAAATGGGTGTCAAAGGGGATACCTGGTATACATTTCTATTGAGTGAAAGTATGGCACACTGTATTCACAGTCTTGCTGCTCAATCATAGTTCTCAACCTGTTACAGCAGTACTTCTGGACAATGGCACACATAAATGGGTGTCAAAGGGGACATCAGTATTGATACTGTATTAATATAGCTGCACCATACATTAGTAAGTTGATTGCACAGTAGGGTTTGACATCATTGTGATAACCTGGACGATGTTCAACATTCATAAGTAGGCTTTTATGTTACAATGCCATTGCTCACAGACCTGCCAATTGTTTGGGTGACATAACACAGGTATATTTGTTTGTGATTACAGATAGTCACAAATGTGCTTATTATCCAGCAGAACACTGTATAGTTCAATGTTATTAAGTCAATATATCACATGCAGTTCAACACACATCTGCAATAGTACTCTACTATGCACACACCCTCTATATGTGTCTTAGCTTTACAAGGCAAAGATGTGTCATACTCATAATCACAGGTAACATGGATATTGAAAACATCCAATTAACTGGCTTAGAAGTGGCACAGTCACAACTGTTTAACAGACACCCCTGCAGTTGTCTCTGTTCTTTCACATGTGGGTCAGGCTCATGAGCTGTGTTCCCACTGCACAACCTCTCAGAACATCACATCTGGACAATGCCTAAAATGATGGGGGAGAAATAGAGCCAGACTTTAAATATACCTGTTACAAGCATAGGGAGTTCATAGAATGATACATTTAGCATTACACTGAATATTTTTAAGGATGTGGAGTCTCAAACTCAAGTGTTTTCCATTACCTGATGACTTCAATCCTCAGCTATTTACCAGTAAAGTACAGATCTCAGGAGGAGCAGACAAAATGCATGATGGATCTGTGAGGATCTGTACAGTTGAGAGGTATGTCTGTGATATCTCCCACTGCAGAGAGGGCCAGATGCTATGGCCATAGCAGCCGTTTAGTAGGCCATTAGTACAGCATGTCTTGTTGGGACATATTTTCCTCCAAACCATATTTCCCATTATTACAGACCAAGTAGTAGATTCAATTACTTGCTTACATGTCCCACTTACGTTTTTTCTTTCTTGTCTTTTCCACTTTATGTCTCGTTAGTTATTTCCGTCTCTCTCCTTGTATACTACAAGGATAGAGCTGGTTTGAATAGGTGGCAGCATGGCTTTTGTAAGTGATGCTCATGACCAGGTGATGGCCTGTGCACCTATTGGGGTTTCCCACCTGCTAACTGCATGGTGAGCAGCTGTGTAGTTCTTTCAATAGCCAATGTCATGGCAACACACTTTTATAAATCAGTACACCATGTGGGTGTTGGCCCTGGAGTTGTGTGGGCTACTACCTCTTACAACAAGACTTGTGGAGACAAGCCAACTAAATGACGGGGAAGGTTCAGGACTTAAGAGCAGAATGTGAGTATTGCTGTAATATTTTGGGAATACTGCTAGTTTAACATGGTTTGTCTGCAATTTCACCTTCTGTTGTGTACTCTACTGCTCATGACGGAGATATTGCTCAGGTGCCGGGGCTAATTTCCTATCTTTTTAGGAAATTAGTACTACCTTAGAAGCCTAAAGTTCATATCCAGTGTGCTTTCTTTATGTCCTTTCTGCCTCTTGCAATCAGGGACCTGAAATAAAACAACACCCTTATTTTGAACTATATGTTTGGCGCTTTATTACCCTTTTGCATACAACTGCGCTGATCACAACCGCGTATGACTTGCCGATCACATCGGCTTACATGTTATTACTAGACCCTAGTACGCTTTAATATCAAGGAGATAATCACTTCTTTCAGGACTAATTACATTAAACTACTACTACTGAATAACTAAATTACCTGGATGCCATAGAATTTGATTTCCCTGATACCCTGTGAACATAGTCAAGCGTGATTTGATGCCTGTGTAACTCACAATATCGTATTCTTGGCACAGGCTCTGGCTACTTTAACTATCTATATAGGCAAAATACTAACCCCTGGCCTTAACTGTAGCCTTAAAACTTACCTGGGATTTGAATTACCAACAGCTTGATTACCACTATTAGGGGTATTGATATTAATTGATTTACTAGCCTGTTCAGTATAGAACACTGTAACTAACATTTTATCTCCTTTTGTCTTTGTTTGATTCCGGCTATTATGGTCTAACTGAAACGAGTTCACCATTGGCCATATAGCTTTGTTTGTAGCTCATAACTAACACTTTTAATAGCTAAGTACAGTTGCTCTGACACAGACAATAGAGTTTTTATGCTATTATGTGATTGCTCCTGTGCCTTGAACTATGTACTGTTGTGTTCCTGATGTTTATTATTTGAACCAGAGCTTTTGATGTTTTCTACTCCTGATGCTGATGCTCATTATATTGTTATGTGTTTAGTTCTGTCATATCACTTGCTTTACCTACTGTTCACTGCACACTCCCTCTCACTGTATTTTTCTTTTTCTCTAGCTGTGTAAGCCTATCACACTCACCTTTTTCCATTCCCGGTGGTGCCCTATCGGACTCCAAAGACCAGCTATATCCACCTACCATTTTCCTGCCTGTTTAATTACTTACCTGGGTAATTTGGACATCCTTGGACTAAAGCCACACTAACTAAGACTGTCTGTCATAAAGTAATTATTTTGTCTTGCCTCTTCATCTACTATATGTATATAATAATCCATTATGCATCCCAAGTGTGCTAATTAGACTGCCATATCTGCCAGCAGCCATACTCCCCCCATCTACTACTAATGTACTCCACTGCCTGTCTCTAGAATACTCCAGCTTCTACTACCAAAGTTCTCCACAGTCTGTCTCCAATATACTGCAGCTTCCTACCTTTATTCTAGCACCCCTCCATCCTCTCCCTACTACATTACTCTTCTTTCTTATTCTATATCCCACAGCTACAAACTCTTCACAGGATACTTACAGACGTTGTCCACTAGAGGGCAGCCTTGACTCACCTCTAACTTCACTGTATTCTTTCTCCTACCTCTTACTTTATATCTTTCTCGCTTGAAGCATTTTTTCTTCTTTATTCTCCTTTACCTTCCTCTTCCTCAGACCATACAGACCCTTGAACGTGTCTCCTTCCTTGGTCCTTATAAACTCTTTACCAAGCCATCCTCTCCACCTCCACTACTCCTAGACTAATTCCTTACACACCCTCGTTTCCCCTCTTCTCTTCTCTCCCCCTTATTCTTACTCACAACCTCTGCCTTCTTAAATCACTATTTCATGTTCTTACTTTCTTCCTTACTGATTGTTTTTCTCACTGCCTTTACCCTTCTTAGGTCTGCCCCACTCCGTTTGTCCTGCGGGCTCACTCCGCTACCCTACCCTACCCCCAATTCCCACCCACCCCACTACATCTCAACTTATACCCTCATAGCCTCAACCACTTCCTCTCCAACTAATTTACTCCACCCTTTCCTCTTCCTTTTTCCCTCCCCCTCATATCTTCCCTCCACTACAATTCAAACTTCGTCCACATTCAATACATCACACATCACTCATCTCACTTTGTACTATTAGAACTCTCTATAAACCAAAACATGTCTCCAAATTATATACTCTTCTCCACTCAACTATTTCTCTTTATGAACCTAACCTTCATCTACTACCTCACCCAGCCTAACACCCTATCTCACACCCCACTCTTCCATACAACCTTCTCTTTCAACATACCTCACTCCTACTCAGCCATACCTATATCTCCTACACTTTATCCCATCAAAAACAATCTATGCTTTCTCTACAAACTTATCTCAGCTTACAAAACTTAAAACCACACCCTCCCATAAAATTGCCCCGACAACTAACAATATCTATCAAAAAAAAACCAAAAGCCCCTATCACATAAAGCAGATTCTAACATATCTTCTATTATTTGGAGATGTTCACCCTAACCCAGGCCCAAACACCTCCTACTCTACCTCTAAATCCATTCAATTAGCATCCCTTAACGCACAAAGTCTAGCTAACAAAATTCATAACCTTCAAGCCTGGCTACACCATAACAAACCAGATGTCTTAAGCATATCCGAAACCTGGCTAAAACCTCATATAAAGGATGAGGAGATAGTTCCACCTAACTACTCTATTATGAGGGCAGACAGAACCTGTAAAAAAGGTGGTGGAGTAGCCCTACTCTACTCATCCTCTTTATGCATTACTCCCTACAATAAAGCTATTCCTCAATTTAAAAATGCAGAATTAATACTAGCCCAACTTCAATTAAACAAGCGCAAAAATATATGTATAGCCTCACTCTACATTCCCCCTGGAGACAATATCTCTACTCTTGAAGATATCCTCTCCTGGTTCTCAACCAATATATCTAACAAAACCATCATTATGGGAGATACCAACATCAATTGGTCCTCCAGTCAATCCCATACCCTCTCCATTAACATCAACTAATATAACTTCTCCCAACTCATCAACTCCACCACTAGGCCCTCTAAAGACTTCACTGCTGGCAGCATTATAGAATGGATCTTAGTCTCTCACCCCCACTACTACCCTGATAGTGGAACTCCCCCTGACTCGTTAAGCGACCACCTTCCCATCTTTGCTACATGCCTTCCTTCTCCATTACAAGCTACTCATAATTACATTATTTTCAGATACCTAAAAACTTCAACCCAGAAGCCTTCTCCAACTCCTTAAAATCATTTAACTGGACCCCCCTAAAAACTCTCCCCCTCGAAAGTGCAATCACTCACTTTAATACTGCTTTCCAAAATCTTTTAGATATTCATGCTCCATTATAAACCAAAAGAATAAAAAACAAAACTACCCCTTGGCTAACTAAAAGCACATTGACAATCATGCAGTTAAGAAATAAAGCCTGGACATGCTATCAGAAGCACAAATCTCTCACTACCCTTAATGAATACAAAACTCTTCGCAATACAGTAAAAAAGCTTATTTCAACAGACCGTCAAAACTACTACACTTCTCTCCAAAGTAAATACAAAACTGATCCACAAAAATTCTGGAAAGGTATAACCTCCCTCCTAAAACCAGGCACAACTGAAAACCCAAACCCCAACCCAAATGTACAAGACAATGAACTCGCCACCGAATTCAACTCCTTTTTCATTGACTGTATTTCCAAACTTACCTCTTCCTTCTCGAGCAACCACCCACCCCCTACTAACACCTGCCCTCCTCCTACACCCCCTCTTCTCCACTCTATCACCCTACTACCTCGCAACCCCCTAGATTCTCACTGAAACCAATCCCTACTTCCACTATAACAAAAACTACTACAGAAGCTAAAACCATGCACTAATGCCCCCGATAACATCCCCTCACACTTCCTCAGCACATCTGCAGATGCCATCACCCTCCCAATTAGTATCCTAATAAACCGCTCCATCCAAGAAGGTCTTGTTCCACAAATCTGGAAAAAAGATTTTATCATTCCCCTTCATAAAGGAGGGAATAATACTAGCATTACCAACTTCCGGCCCATCGCCATCCTCTCTCCTATATCAAAAATTGTAGAAAAATGTATCCATTTACAACTCCTTCCCTATTTATTAGACAACAACCTACTTACTTCTACTCAACATGGCTTCCACCCTAATCATAGTACTATGACAGCCCTCCTTTCATTCCTTGAAACTGTGAATAAAGCTAGAGACTCCGGTCTTACTGTATCTACCATCCTTCTTTATCTCTCCAAAGCATTCAACACTATCTCCCATAACCTACTACTCACTAAATTGTCAAAGCTAAACCTATCACCTTCAACTCTCAACTGGTTCACCAGCTATCTCTCAAACAGGCAACAAGCTGTCAAATGGAAAAAAAAAACATCTCCTCTTTCCTAAACACCCCAACAGGTGTCCCACAAGGCTCCATATTAGGCCCCCTCCTCTTCAACATCTTCGTAAATGATTACTATCACTCTATTCCCCCATGCTAGCATCATCCAATATGCAGATGATTCTACAATCATCTGTGCAGCCTCTTCCATTCCATCCCTTCTAAAGCTCACCCAAGAAGCATTCTCCACCACAGAACAGTGGATGAAAAATAACCATCTTGCACTTAATGCAGCTAAATCAAAATTAATGATATTTACCCCCTCTAAAAAAAACACATTTGATAGACAACTATTCTCCATCACCAGTCAAAATAACACTCCACTTGAACTGGTATCTGAAACCAAATTACTAGGTATTCAAATTGATGATAAACTTAAATTTGAGTCCCATCTACTAATAAACATTAAAAAAACCCACCAAAAACTTGGCCTGCTCTATCGACACAAACAATTCCTCTCATCAACAACCAAACTCACTCTCTCTACTACATTTCTCTTACCTTCTCTCCTTTATGGTGTCCCCTTTTAACTAATCTACAATCATCTATTAAAACTAAACTAGCTACCTGTTACAACAAAAT
The DNA here is from genome assembly GCF_019279795.1 of Protopterus annectens. Lineage (NCBI taxonomy): Eukaryota > Metazoa > Chordata > Ceratodontiformes > Protopteridae > Protopterus > Protopterus annectens. Next base: position 870,060,518 of record NC_056732.1, read on the forward strand.
AGCCAAATTTGCCACTAGTAACAAAGCTTCAACTCATCACTGCGCACCACTCCATAAACTAAATTGGCTCGAACTTCCCAACTACCTCTCCTACACTCAGCTCACATATGTATACAAACTCATTTTTCAACCATCTCTCTGTCCCGCCCTTTCTTCTACCTTTAAAATTCACCAGAATCAAAGACTTCTCAGATCCACTAATCAAAACCTAATAGAAGTCTACAGACCCCTTCGCCCCTCAGGACAAAACCTCCTCTCTTTTTCCATAGCTCGACTATGGAACTACCTCCCTCCCTCCATTCGCACCATCACTAGCCTTCCAACCTTTAAAAAATCACTTCACTCCTACCTATCATCCACATGGGAATGCTCCTGCTCCCTCCCCACATAAGCATTCTCCACTTCCTGTATTCTCATTACCTTCTCCACCTATATTTTGCTCGTAATCTAATTCTTAATATAATCTATCATCCTGAATTCTTCTGTATCAAAAACAAAAAAAAGGTATAACTTCACTCTATTATTATTTTTGTTGATAATTTTACTGATTGTAAACTACACCTTGCTATGTCTTGTATGTTATGTAATGTAAATCTCTGTAACATGTATTCTTGTTGGAGCTTTTCTCCCCAGGACTCCATTGAAAATGGGTTCACTTGGCCCAATGGACCATCCTGGTTAACCAACAGCAAATAAATAAATAAATAAAATGCCTTTCAGTCTGACAAAGTTCTGTCTCTGCATTGCTCTCAACTGTAGGTCCATCCACATAATGGCCACAGGTTAACCTGTTATGGATGGGCTGTTCCCCAGACAGGTGTTGTCCTTGGCAAATCAGTAGCATAGTCTGGTGATTGCATTATGTAGATGGTAACATCCATTTTTTTTCCGACTTTATATCCCTCAGAAAGGATATTTTACAACAAACCCTGTAACACCAGCAACATTCTCAGCGTATAACAGCATTAATTCATGAATGGCAGTGTATTGGGGCTTCTCTCCACTAATTATGTCAGGCTTTGTCCAGATGTCATACAGTAGTAAATGTGTAGGTATACTGGTCTATCATTATTTACTGCTGTAATTTCTACTGAGGGGAAGGGTTGGGAAACATGTTGAGGTCTGTACATTCCAGATGTAGGTGTATAGGGAATGCTCTTGGATGGCCTTGTAACATATTTTATGTGGGGGACAGTAACACATGTTTTAAAACTAGGCTGTTAGAACATGTCAGATGTATTACTGATAAGAAATATGTCAGTTCTATAGCTGTACATTTGAATACATCACTCCATGGGGACAGTAGTGGGTCTCAATGTACTGTTTCTAAAACCGTCTGTTCCTCAGTGTGATGATACATTCATAAAAGGACAATTGTTATATACAGGCTTCAATGTATTAATATTAACTGTGATACTTTATCCCATAGGTGGTTAAATAACTAGTGTAATTGCAGACTGTGTATTCAGTTATGCAATTAGGTGTTAATGGCTTCTTGGGATTAAGGCATGAATTTCTGGTGATGTTTACTCCTTGAAGGCTTTGGCCAAGACATCAAAGTATAATAAAAATGTGTGAATTACTGGTTGGTTGTATTTTTCTTTGCTATGTTCAGACATTTTATTTGTTTGGTTAAGAGATTGTCTGGCCATTGTGTATGGCCTATCATGATTTTGTAGCAGTGTACAGTTCACTCATTTATTTGGACTGTGTGTGTGGGGGGGCATATGTGTGCACCATGGCTGCTTTTGTATCCAACTGTGCATGCATGCTGTCCCAGTTGTGGGAGGTCTATCAGCAGCATATGTTTGTATGGGCATTTTGGGATATGTATGTATCACATTGTCAACATTCATATGGCCGAGACCATATGATCGACATTTGAAATGTCACCATGGGGAACTGGCATCTCCCTACAGTGTGGAATGGAAAGATTTCCACTTCCACACTGTAGTGCAATCTCGGAGTTGGTATATTTAAGATCCAGGAGGGTTAGGGGGCAGAAGCCCTAAAGTCCATCACTATCGCATGCTTACACAGTAGTGCTCGTTTCGCATGTCGGTGTTTTCAGCGTTGGGATTCTGGACTGTCGATCATTTACATTGTCGGATTTCCAGTGCCGGTCTTGTCATTGTCGGTGTTTTCAGCTTTCGTTCTTTTCAGTTAGATCCACATACACACACACACACACACACACATATATATATATATATATATATATATATATATATATATATATGTATATACAAATACATTTTCCATACTGTTGAATGACTGTGCTGCGTGATATGTTTGAGAAAACATCAAACATATCTACAGCTCAGATGGCTTAGTGTTTATTTGCTATGAGTATGGTGTGCAGAGTCCTGGGTTCAAGACTTGCAAGGGCTGGTTATTTTCTTGCAAGGCAGAAGAGTTCAGCTTTGGTGGAAGGGATAATAGCTTTAATTATGAGAGGTCCCTAGTTTTGGGCCCTTCAGCCTCATTTACAGTGCCTTTTGTCAGATGTTTTGTTGTCAGAGGTTCGGAGTATGGATCCGATGTCCAAATGCATTACATACACACATACATACACACACACACACACACACACACACACACACACACACACACACACACACACACACACACACACACACAAACACACACACACACATATATATATATATATATATATATATATATATATATACAGAGAGAGAGAGATATACACATACATATAAATTTATGAATACATTTTCTTTGCTGTTGAATGACTGTGTTGAATAATATGTTTGAGAAAACATCAAACATATCTACAGCTCAGATGGTTTAGTGGTAAATTGCTGTGGGTATGGTCTGCAGGGTCCTGTGTTCAAGACTTGCAAGGGCTGATTATTTTGTTGCTGGGCAGGACAAGGGCTGTTGGATACAGCGTGATTACGGCACTTTTAAGCAGTTGTAACTGGGTTTGCACAGCGGTAAGCAATGCTAACTTCTGTTTACATATGCTTACAGACAGTTAACCTTCAAAGTGCATAATCTGTGTAGGCATTGCTTAGTCCCATGCAAACATGCTTTATACCACTTACTACTGCTTAAAAGTGCTTACTCCCACTTACCCCCAAGACAATAGGGAAAGTAGCTAGGGATGTGGAGGATGGGTGTAGGGAAGGTCCATAGCTGTCCATTTCTTCTACTGAATTTGGAGGTTGATTTAGACACTCAAACCCCTAAGGGAGGGATGAGGACAACAATAATATGTTGTGAAGCAAATTAGACCAGATTACATGTGTCCAGTGGACAGCTATGTATGGGGCAAATTTTTCTTTTTGGAACAGATTGCCCTTTTTATTTAAAGTGAGAGTGGGATGTTGGGGAAGGATAGTAGGTATATTTGGGGAGGTAGGTTAAGTAGGAAGACAGACAAGACAGCATACAGGGGTGGTATATGACACATGTGGGGTAAACACCTTGGATGGGGAGGGGTGTTCGGAAACCACAAGCCAATGAGCCCCCAGATGGAAACAGTGGGACTTAGGTCCCCACCTATGGGCAGTCACCACTGCACCTTCACAGCCCCAAAGGTGGCTGTGCTGTGGGCTGAGCAGAAGGGGCAGGCTGACCCTCTAATTGTGCCACGTGGCCCTCAAGCTGGCATAGCTAGCAGATCTCCAATCTCCTTTCGGAGCTCGCTACACATCAAACCCCAGACCTGGCTTTGGGTGACAGAATCCTGTGTGCGCCCACTCCTGGGGGGGATCGAGTCCCATCCCCTGAGGCAGTTCCACCCAAAGGTGGTCCAGGACCAGCAGACGAGGAGGTCCTGGGGTGGGTCCCAGATGTGCTGGGGCCCAGTGCCACGGCCAGATAAGGTGGGAGAGGTGGGTCCGCTGGCACCGGCCTTTCCAAATGTGCTATGGTGTTGCAGTTTTTTTACATGTGGGGGTTAGTAATAGTCAACACAATCCAGGATTAGTTATAACAGCATGCATAGATATCCCCATTAACCCAAAACAACAGATATGGAACAGTTGCATAACAGACAGAACACATGCATATATGGAACCACAGTGGCCATTACAATGGCATGCAGGTTACATTGATAGCAACAGGCCATCAATGATAGTATTTCAACATGAAATATTAATAGAAACACATTTCAATGTTTGTTAAACAGTAGGACGTATGCCCCAACACTAGGTTTGGTGTAAACATACCCATTGATTTGTGTGTTTATATTTTTGTTGCAGATATGGGGGGTGGAGAGATGTTAATTAACAACTTGTATATCCTTGCAGTACTCAACTTTAATGATCATTCCTCTAATCATTACTCTACAGGTATTATTACAATAGCCTATGGCCTTGGTTTGGGCAGTGGTATATTTGTACACAGTGTATACTTCAAGTGTATACTTCAACTGTCCTATAGCTAAATTCTACTTCTCTTACCTGGTAGACCTGTGGAGGGAATGTTTTTAAGACTACCTAACTGTTTCTATACATATTCCCAGATTCGTAGTTAAAATTATGCACATACCTCTCAATCTCTTCATGCACAACATCTGGACAAAGTTTGACAACATGGGGGTACAAATAGGGATATATTTTGAAGATTGCTCTTACAAACTTTTAGATAGTTGCTAGAGTAACAGGATTTGTTTTAATATACATTTTCTGAAGGGTTTGAAGTCTGACACTCAAATGTTGTTGTTTTTGTTTGTCTTTCAGCTTTTCTCGGTAAGGGGTTGCCACAGCAGAACTCCGGTCCGCTAATGATTGGCAGTAGATTTTTACAAAACGCTGAGGTGCCAGCTCAATGCCCAACCTTCAATGAAGGCATGCCCATTTACACACGCATGTCTTTTGAATGCTACCCAACCGTGGGGAGGACATGCAGACTCCACAGAGAAGGCACTCCCAAGCCAAGCCGAGAATCGAACGGGAGAACCTCTTGCTGTGAGGTAACAATGCTACTGCCGTACCACTGCGGCAAAGTCTGACACTCAAAGGTATGTCATTATTTGGTGACTACAATCCTGAGATCATCCCAGTGATTTTCTAGGAAAAAAGAGGGACGGGACAAAACTATGAGCCAAATATCTGGACATTCTGGGAAAATCTGTACAGTTGAGAGGTATGATTATGCATACAGCTTACTACCACTCCCAGGATTCGAACTGTGGCTGTGTCTGCCCAAAATACAATTTCTGTTTCATTAGAGTGAGCTAGTTAAAAACCACTGTCTGTTCCTTCAGTGTTTTCTGTCTAACTCTATCTTGGTTGTACAATCTGACCTTGCAATTACAACAGTCTTATACAGTAATTCCTAGACATATTTTTTTGTAACACAGTGTGAGAAACAGTTGTTGACACAATAGTATGGTGGATGCTACATGTCAGGCCATACAATATCAGAGTAAACACAACCAGTCCAGGATTTAAAACTTTATTGCCAGGCAGTTACAGTTTTATTATCTGAATGACTTGTAGGGGCAATGTTTTTTAATACTTCCTGAGTGTCTCTACACATATTCCTAGATTCCTAGTTAAAATTATGTGTATACCTCTCAATCTCTTCATGCACAACTTCTGGACAAAGCTTGACAACATGGGGGTACAAATAGGGACATATTTTGAATATTGCTCTTATAAATGTAGAGAGTTGTTAGAGTAACAGGATTTGTTTTAATATACATTTTCAGAAGGATTAGAAGTCTGAAACTCAAATGTATGTCATTATTTAGTGACTACAATTATGAGATTATCAAAGTGATTTGCCAAGGAGAAAGAGGAACAGGCGAAACATATGAGCCAATTATCTGGACATTCTGCGAAAATCTGTACAGTTGAGAGGTATGATTATGCATACAGCTTACTACCACTCCCAGGATTCAAATCATGGCTGTGTGTGCTAAAAATACAACTGGTGTTTCATCAGAGTGAGCTATTTAGAATCTGTTTCTTCTCCTTCAGTATTTTTTGTCTAAGTCTCTCTTGGTTGTGCAGTCAGACCTTGTACTTACAGCAGTCTTATACAGACATTCCTAGACATATTTTTTTATGTAGCACAGTGTGGGTAACAGTGCTTAACACAACATTACTATTCAGGGAATGCAACACTAAATGCCATACAATACCACAGTAAATGCAACCAGTCCAGGATTGAGAACGTTATTGCCAAGCAGTTACGGTTGTATTGAAATATCACCTATATGGGACTATTACTGCCATATTGTCTGGTTTATTCAGTACAACCCATACACAGTTTTTATACTGCCAGGTGACTTTCTACTACTTTATATTTATTTGGTATGACTACTACAAGAAGGATTGTTACTCACCAGTCTCTCGAAGCAGCCTTCGCAACCTACTGGCATGGGCTTCCTGATTCACAGCCCACTCAGTTGCAGCTGTAAAGGGAATAGAGAATTATTTAGGCATATCTATCCATCACATACACAGGCTGGACTTTGGTAAACAGTTATTAATATGAACACTTACACACTGCTGGGACATCACCCCTCTGCCTTGCTTCTTGGACTCACTCATCCAAGAGCTCCCTCTTTCTCTGCTTCAAGTCGGCATAATGGTGCCGGACCTGATCACCAGTCCGAGGAATACCAGTGGCACTGATGAGATCACGGGTGAGATGGTTCCAGGATTTCACATTATATTGGGAGCTCTGGTACTGGCCCTGTAGCAATCTCTCATCATGGTTATTTGCCTGGAGTCCTACCATGACCTTGGACTCCTGTATGCCCCAGCTGTGCACCTGGACGTGCATGCACTCGCCAACACCTGCCATACTGCCTACAGTGAGAAGCTGCAATCAGTTATGAGCTGTATTCCTGTCTGCAGGGTTTAAATATGGCCAATTTCCCACCCTTTGCTGTGATTGGATGGTTTTGAATATGCTGAGCTAAGCTAAGATACAAACTTTATTGCATGGATAAACCTGCTTAGCTAAGGTTGGCAGTGCTTAAAGGGGCAGGTTCAGCACTGCTTACCAATGGGAAAATCCACTTAGCTGGGCTACTCATTGCTTAGCAGTCATATTTACACAATGCTTACACCTGGTAAGCAGAGCTGTGTAAGGCTTACCATTTTTTTTTATTTTATAGACTATCTGCTGTGTGGGAGTGATTCCTCATTCATTACATATTATAAATTTGTTTACAGTCCCTCACATCCCCCAATGTGCTTTCATTAAATTTATTCATGTGTGACTATACTGTATGGGGTACTTGTGTTTATATGAGGGTTTCACAAATTTGTTAAACTGATGCCTCACATCTAGACCTACTACAGTACTGTGGTTAACAAATATATGTTATTTAGTAGTTAATTATAAAAAAAATGTTTATGTACTGCTTTCACATGTAAAATGCAAATTGGTTAAAGTGGAGATCAAACCAGAAATGGCAACTTGCAAAGCCTACGCTCTAACCACTACACTATTGCAGTACTGCTTTTGTTGGATGTCTCTTGCTATTTAACTTCTTGTACTGTTTAAACTGGACTAAGCGTAGCTAAGCAATGGGCACACCCATGCAGCTATGCTTAAACTTTATTGCATGGATAAAAAAACAATTATTTGTTGTGTTTATTTGTACCCTTCAGAATATCCATGCTAATGCTGAACCTGTTATTCCATCAACTTTCTGCTTTGTGGGATGATTGTCCCTTATGGCTTTGTCCACATTCCTTACTCTGACGGGTTGGGAGATGTGTGCTATGTGCTTATGCTACATCTGTTATTCTATCAACTTTTGCCTTGGTAGGGACAATTGCCCTTATGGCTTTGACCAGATTTCTTACCCTGACAGGTGTGGGGTGTTACGAGCATTCTTGCTCATTTTAAATTGCCGAATGGCAATTCTGGTATGCAGGGGGCATGTGTATTTTGAGAGCACTGCTCTTAGACACACCCCCCTGGCACTCGTACACAGAACTGTGTCCATTTTGCAGCATGGCAGCATGCCTTCATGAATATGCATGGCACACTGCCGTGCTGCATGGGAATGGTCCCTTCCGTGCAGGAATAAGCTATTCCTGCACGGAAGTTTACTGAATCCTGGGGTCTGTCTTACAATCCTGTTTTTATGGTTGGGGGAAAATACACATTTATTGTTAGGATACAAACAAGCCTGAAGTCTGAAACTGCAATGGAATGCAGTCATTTCCTAACTTTCCTCTTGCATGATGTAACAGTATTTAGCTGTGGTCGGACTGTGTGAGTGTTTCATGACTGATTCATAAAAAATACATATAGTAACATCATAGTAATATATTTTTATTTATTTATTTATTTATTGACATTTGTTAACCAGGTTTGTCCAACTGGGCTTGTGGCCCATTTTCAGTGGAGACCCGAGGAGAAAAGCTTCAGTAGTACATTTTTTAAACAAGTACAATTTTAAACAATATCGATATAATAGCAGTTATAGCAAAAAGATTCACATATGTTGGGTTACATGCATAAAGTTAAAGTTGCATTAAAAAGAAGCTTAGTAACATCATTTTACATTGATATAGTTCAATAGGTCAACAATAATATTTTATTTGTTTGTATAAAATTATGCAAATGCATAGTAGACACATTGGAGAGAGAGGTGTAATGAGGTACTAAGTATGGACCTTTTGAGGGTACATAAAGGGAAGGAAGACTAGGTGGGGTCATGGCAAGGGCAGGTCCTGGAATTGAGAAAATAAGCATTTTGTTCATTTTTTAAAGTGTGAGGTGTGGGAGATTGAATATAAGTTAAGGGGAAGTTTGTTCCAAGCATGAGCAAGATAGTGTTTGTAGAGTAGTTTGCCTACTGACCTTTTTGGGTGGTAGCCATCAAGTAATTGTTGGTTAGAAGCACGGATGGTCCTGGATGGGATGTAGAAGGAAACTAAGGAAGATAGAGATGGACAGAAGGAGGTTTTATAAAGAATAGAGTGTAGCATATGAAATTGATAATATAGCAGAAATTGTGGAAGTTCAAGCCATTGAAGAGAGTTTAAAGAAATGCACTGGTGTGAGTTGTATGGGGAGTTAGTAATGAATCTGGCTATTTTATGGTAAGTCTGTTGGAGTTTGTTAAGAGTGGAGGCCTGGATATTGGTAAGAACTGGGGTGGTGTATAAGAGGGAGGGGAGGAGGAGTCCCTGGCCCAGGGTAAGTCTAGATTCAGTGGTTAGGAATTTTTTGTTCCGTTATAGCAGACCTAGTTTCTGGTTTGTTTTTTATACATTGGAGTATGTGTAGGTTGAACTTTAGCTCATTATTGATAATGATCCCTAGAAGTTTTGTGTGGGTGTCAGGTTGGATAGTTGTATTGTTAGAAGATGCAATAAAAATGGAGGCTTTGTGATGAGAAAGTGAACGGGGAAGGAAAAGTAGGAGTTTGGTCTTTTTGGGATTTAGAATCAGTAGGTTGTGCGAGAGCCATTGTTCAGTGCATAGTAGGGCTTGTTGGGTCAGGAAGTGTAGTTTAGGAATGTTATTTTAGATGGCTATAAGTGTAGAGTCGCTGGCATACTGAACAAGGGAGGATTTTTTGCATGAGGTGTAAAGATCATTGGTGAAGATGTTAAACAAAAGGGGTCCCAAGACAGAGCCTTGGGGCACACCAGTGATGATGGGAAGGAAAGGTGAGGAGGATGAGAGCCATTTGACAGATTGTTCCCTGCCAGATAGGTAACTATTAAACCAGGCAAGGGGATAGGTGGAGATTTGCGAGTTTGCATAGTGGTAGAGGATGAGAGACCATATTGAAGGCTTTAGAGAGATCTAGGAAGAGACAGGAAATGAGTTTATTGTTGTCTAGGGCCTCTGCAATGATATGAGTGAAGGAGAGGAGGGCAGTGCTGGTGCTGTGGTGGGAACGGAATCCATGTTGGGTAGGGGTAAGTAAGTGGTGCGTGAGGAGGTGATTGAGAAGCTGCGAGTGAATACATTTTTCTAATATCTTGGAGAGGGGGAACAGAATGGCAATGGGTCAGTAGTTTGAGGGGTTAGTGGAGTTTCCACCTTTATGAAGAGGGATAGTAAAGAAAGATTTCTAAAGGGTGGGGACAGTTGATTCCAGAAGAGATAAATTAATTAGTATAGATATAGGATAGACAATTGAGTCAGGAGCAAGTTTGAGGAATGTAGAAAATTGGCTCAAATTAAAATAAAGTTGTGTTAGTGGGACTTGGAGGGGTGGGTGTCGAAGTGGAGTTTAGCATAGAGGTTACCAGATTTTGGATGGAAGAGATAAAGTGTTTAATCAGGAGGGTAGCTGTTTCCTGAGAGGAAGAGTTAGGGTATGGGGAGGGATTGCAGGGCTTTCCAGGATAGAAGATGTTGTTGAGAGTTGACCAAAATTTTCAAGGATAGGATTTGTTGTTAAGCTGAGCAGAGCTATAGTATAACTTTTTGTCATTAGTTGTATGTTTTTTGCAAGGTTCCTCCGTTGCCTGTATTTTTGAAGAAGAGGTAGTTGTTTAGTTTTAGTCCAGGTTTTTCAAGCACTATCTCTTTGTTTCATAAGGGACCTAGTCTCTTTGGAGAGCCAGGGAGCATGATTTGATTTTACTCTGATCATCCTAGAGGGAGCTAAGGAGTTTAGAGTACTCATGAAGATGCTATTGAAAGTGCTTACAGCATCGTTTAGGGGGAGGTGTTTTAGGATGGACCAATCTATGTTGTGGAGAATGGAGTTAAATTGGGATGAATTGAAAGTCGATAGTTTTCGACGGTCTTTGATAAGGTGGGGTTTAGGAATATGGGAGTAGTGTCTTAAGATGGTGGTAAGGAGATGATCACTGAGGGAGTCAGGTAAGGTGGTGGGATTGTGGTATTGGTGGGGGGGAATTGGTAAGGATCCAGTCTATGATGGAGCTGGAGGTGGAATTTTTATGGAAGTGAGTGGGAGATGTTATAAGTTGGTGGAAGCCATGTAGGTGGATACTGAGTTGAGGGGAGTCAGCTATGAGTTTGGACCAATCAATGTTGACATCACCAAGGATAAGTGTCTCATATGGTATGTTGTGGGAGAACCAGGATAGGATGATTTCAAGAATGGGTAGATTGTTACCAGGAGGAAGGTAGATAGAGGCAATTGCAAGTTTTTTGTGGGGATTCAGATGGCAGTTAAGGATGATGATTTCAGCTTGGAGGAAGTCATGAACTGGGGAAGGGTAAGGTGAGAGGTTAAGGTTGTTTGAGTAGAGGATGGCCACGCCACCCTCTTTTTTTACAGGTCTATCAGATCGGAAGATATTATAACCTGGTGGGAGTATTTTACTATTTGAGATTTGTGGCTTGAGCCAGGTTTCAGATAGGGAGAGGATGTGAGGGGTATTGAGAGCTATCCATGAGTGCAGCTCAGTAACTTTATTTGCTAGACTCTGAGTATTCAATGAGTAAATAGTTAAGTATTTGGATGGAGATGATTGTTGTGACTGAGGCTGGTGAATGTTAAAAGATTAAGATGGGACAGTGTAGAGGTAGTTTTGGGGAGAATGAGGATGGAGAGAGAAGGGGCCAGGGTTGGGATGGATATCTCCAGAACAAAGTAGGTTTTTAGTGAGGAGAGAGTGTGTAGTAGATGCTAGATGGAGTTTGTATAGTTTTGACTTAGCTTTGTGGGAAGGTTTAAAAATCTGTATTATGGATAGTTTATACAGACTTGAGGTAGGGGTAGTAAAAAGATTAGGGGAGATATTAAAATATGAAGTAGTTGGATATATGTTGTATGAGTGAGAAGTTGGTGAACATAGGAGTGGGTCAGAGAGTCTGGAGTGGTAAGAGGTGGAGATAGAGAGAATAAAGAATAGTGTAGAAGATATTAGAAAATAATACATGTTGGAATAAAATATGGGGTCAGATAGGTGTCTGTACTCACATGTTAACTTAAATTATCTACAAAAGCACCCCTATATATTTGCATACTGTAACAAGGTAAGATATATACAAGGATATGTCCTAATAGTGTTCAACACTACAGTCTAGGTTCAGGCCTTACTTTGCAAATGCGGCAATTGACATAGCATTAGTTCAGGGCTGACTCTGCCTGATGCAAGCAGTACACAGCCAATACATGTATAGATAAAGGTTGAGTGAGTTGCCTGGCATCAATTTTATTATATGTATGTGAGTAGGAGGAAGGTCAGTGCATGTGTTGTGCATTGTCTCATGGGTTTGTGTGCATTTCTGATGGGTGTCATCATTCACGGTTCCAGGGCATAGTCAGCATCCCCCAGTAAATCGCCCTGTGGGATGTCCCCCCTACCAAACATCTGGTACAGCTGTGATGTGTGCCAGATATGGGAGTCATGATAACTGCCAGGGTTGCAGCACACACATTCCAGATAATCTGTTGTGCATTGCACATGACTTGGCAGTTGATGGAGAGGTATTCCTTGCAGTTAATGTAGCTTCTACTCTGCTCACCAGGTTATGCCTTGATGTGTACATGAGTGCAATGTATGGTCCCCTGTACTTCAGGGTAGTGTGCTAAATGATAGAAGTATTGCATATTGCTGATCCTCTCCTCAGCAGTAAGGGACAATATGTGTTCACTGGAATGTATCAGCATAGCATTCAAGAACTGGTGGAGTATCCTGGATGCTGATGCCTGTAAAACCCCCATCATGTCCCCAGTTGGTCTTTGAAATGTACCTGTAGCTAATATTCTAAAGGCTACACATACCTTAGTTTCCACTGGGTTGGGCTCCCCTCAGTTGGGTCTGGCTCTGCATTGAGGCTGGCAGAGCTCAGAGTTCTTGTAATGTGTCCCTGTCCACCCTGTAGTACTCTACAGTCTCCAGCTCATGTAGCACCTGGTAAGCTACCCTGGGCCTGAACACTCTTCAGCTTTTCGGCCTAGGCCTATTGTCAGCAGCACCAGCAGCATTGACTTCTGCCTCTAGCACACACAGATGTAGAATAGCTACAACAGTACCTAGCATTGTGTCAGTTAAAAGTTCCAAGTCTCTACTCCAATGTTGTTGAAATATTGAGGGAAAATCAGAATGTATGCTGTATGCATACTTTATACATTTCTTGATTAGGACCACCATCTGGTATTGGCTACATTAAATGACATTCACCTGCTTAGGATGTAACTACCTGGATTTACAACTCCTGATACACTGCACAGTATTGTGTTCTATGCACTGATGAGCAGCAGAGCGCAGCTATGCATAATGACAGCAACTTATGTAAAACATTTTATTATATCATCCCTTTTGTCATGATATGCACATAATACACTAATTGCACTTCATTTCTATGACCTACAATGTCAGCACAGTATGATTAAAAGTTGACATACCCTCTATTTGAACCCAAGACTGCAGCCTAATCCAACACCTAAGAGATGTCACCACAGGAGTATTCAAGCAAAGGTCTGTAACTAGAGGGGATTACTAGAGTGCAGCCCCACTTACTGGGTTTGCACTATGCTCAACAGTTTTCACCATTATAGATTAAATGCATCCAGTTTCTATTTTTGGATGTATAGCTCATGTCTACTACAAGGGTTGTCTGCTCGTGCAAATAGGGATTCCATTAACATTGCCATTTGTAAGAAGTGGCATACTGCACACACATGCACAGAAGACCCCATAAAATCAGAACAAAGTTACCTGACACCCCCCGCATATGTCATTAGCATCCGTGGAAAACATAAACACCATGTAGTACCTTACACAGAGTGAACAGCCCTACATATTCTCTGCTTTTTGTGATCCAACAGATAAACTGCTTGTATACATCATTTACATAATAACCATGCTGACAGCCTGGAAACTACATGGATAGCAGATGTGTAAGCTGGACAACAGCTCAGGAGCACGGAGTTAAAGAAAAAATGCAGGGTATTGCTTCACTTGCTGTGGCCATACATCATACCCATCTTTTAAAGTACATTTTTATTATTCATTTTCAAATCTTTTGTGTGTACTGGTGCAATGCGCAAATTTGTGCTAAAATAAAAAGTATAACATTTATAGTGATCTGTCACACATTACTGATTCTTTTCGACATCCTCAGCTATTAAATGCATGTTTTTACCTTTTCATGGGCATTCCATCCATATTTCCAGACTTCTACATGCCCTTGCTTCCCTGTAGGCTCCTGTACATGGAAAAAATTTGCATACACTTCCAACATGGACATGGAGCCTACACGGTTGTGTATAGGGTTGTTGGATTGCTCCACCATGTTGGTTTGCTTCATTAGCATAAGATTCAGCTACTTATACTGAAATTTGCATCCCACAAAACTTTCTGTTGATGCATGTGAATGCACGTGATTGTATGCTGCTACACAGACTTTACTGAATCTAAAACTCAGTGTGTCTGTGCTTGCATCATGCTACGATGTGAACAACAAAAAAATGTCTCTGTACGGTTTATTGAATTTGCACCAATATAAATATCCAATTGAGTAATAAAGTCTTAAATTAAATTTAATATTTTACAGTTGGCTTCATAATTGAGTCCATGAGGAGCCAATGTTTTATATTCCAAAATGCACATACTTTATGAAGCAAACTTTATCAAAATAATTGTCTAATGGCTTAACTTTTACTAGCAACAAAATTGTAGGAAAAATAGATTTTTATCATGATTATCCAAAAAAATGTTCACCTAAGGCACTATAATTTTTCCCAATCTAATATCTTTCAAATGCTCTTTTAATCTATCACTGAAATTTATTTTATTCTATCCAATGTAAAACTAAATACATGTAAATGTTAAAAGATACACAAATTTTTCTGATGCACGTGTAGAAAATCCACAAGCTATAAATTTAACATCAATAATTTCTAAAGTAAAAAAAAAGGCAGTATTAAATCAGAAAACCCAGGCATCACGGACCATGGAACCCATATTATTCTCAAACACTGTCCTCAATTAAACTAGACCATTATTATAAACATAATAATTGCATATTAACTTATCTGTGAGCCTCTGTCCTGTTTTATTAGAAATACTAGGAACAGTACACAGCCGTTTAGATAAAACATATATATTTGTCTTCCAACAGAATAGGCTATGTCTTATTAGTTATGCTAACTATTTCAATAATAAGCCCATTAAATTTGGTAGCAAAGTAAATGTATGTGATCATGGACAAGTCTGGGTGACCGTCACTTTAATATTAATAAACAGTAGTACCCTTCAATGATTCAACTTGGGAAATCATATTTGTCCTGTAGTAGGCCCACTCTACACAAAAAAAACTATATTTACTATTAATAAAAATCTCCATAATATTTCAAGTTTCTACCAAAAAATCGTCCCTTCTATAGGCTCTCACAACCCTCAACATTTCTTAATATGGAAGTGAATCAATTAAATGACCAGGGTGATCAGCAGTGGCATCCAAAATTTATAATACCTATTAACTTTCTAAATAGTCTAGAAAGCATCATATAATCCTTAGTAAAAAAAATGGCATTTGCACTATGAATGAAAGATAGTTAGTACAAATTCTTTACTCCTTTACTCTCTTTCTCTCTCTCTCTCTGTATATATATATATATATATATATATATATATATATATATATATATAAACAAATAATCAATAAAACAAAAATATTTCAAGACGTATCTAGATTAAAAATATTAACATGTATTTCATCTCTAAAAAATCATTAAAAGGTTTGCCTAAGAATGTGCAAATGATGCACCCCATTGTTATCCCAAGCAACAGATTGTTGATTCATTCATGAAAAACGATATATACGTATACTATATATAGTCAGATATAGAGATTTATATCATATTATCTAGTTTTCAGAAACCTGAAATTCATAACGTTAAGACCATAGGGTCGAGTTTCTAAAACATGGAGTTAATTTAAAAAAAATCTACATTTTTGCCCCAAACCACTCTGCACCCCCATGTGGAGGCTGCACTCCTTACACCACCTGCAAATTATATGTACCAACTATGAGATATCCCTACAGTGGTGCAGTGGTGAAAATGATGAATTCCCCATTGATGTACTTCTATTTAAATCATGGGACCTTCTTGTCCCCCTACAAAAATGTAGATTTTTTTCAATGCAAGTTTTCAGAAACTCAACCAAATGAATTTTGAGTTTCTGAAAACTTGGTGATATGATATAAATCTAGATATAGATACAGATATTAATAAAAAAATCTACAAACTCCAAAATATAACATGGCTTAGGATAGTCTCCCAAAAATACTGGAGAGCAGCCGATCTGTGTTTATGCTTTATTCTAGTATAAGAATTGAACATCAAAGGTTAAGGTTAACCAATTAATGTCTGATGACCGACAATTATTGCCCAGTTTTACTAATAAGTCATAAGAACTTCTAATATATGATGAGAAAGAAAAGAATGCAGCAACAAATAATCATTCATCCTGCATTTTTTCTAATATAGTACCACAAATGTTCACAACAGGATGACCTGGAGTTATACTTATATGTCTATGAATTTTAGGGAAAGAATAAAAAAAGACATTCTAGCACTAGAGGGACCAATTTTATCAAATTCTTTGTCAACAAAATAATCCAAGTGAACACCTTCATGCATTAACTATTTAAAATTCATCGCTCATTATAAACACTAAAATCAATTATATTCTAAGTATTGGCATCATCCAAATATTGCATGCACATAATACAATATTGATGTTTATTCATCATAACTACATTTTGCCTTTATCAGCTGGTCTAGGAATCACCTTTAGTTAAATTATACTTTACATTTCCTTTTGCAAGTAAAATAATTTAAAGAAGTCCCTGCCTTCAATGTAATATCTGTCAACAAAAACATTGTATCATATTGTTATTAAAAGGATGTATAAATTACTTTTGTTATTAATAGAATGGATGTCTAATGGAGCATCAGGATTAACTGCCAAATCATCTTCTATAAATGAAAAAAAATATATATGCTTGCTAACTAGAAGATTATGATTTTAAGTTAACAAAATATAAGTTATCAACTGTATCCAAGGTGAAACTTTAACCAAAACTATCTCAGAAACACAGAAGATGTGACTTTCTGCAAAGGCTAAACTGCTAAATTTTCTTACAATGAAGCCTGAAAATAATAGTAGGAATATTAAGCAAAAAAAAGGAATAACCATTTTTAGACTCTTCACAATTAGAAACAGTCAATATTTCAGAAAGAATAATGTATTTCCAAAATCTGTCAGTTGAACAGTCTTTATTTATTTTTTATTGTATGAATATTTTTTTAGCAAGAAAGTCTAACAGGGTAACAACACCCCATTTTAATTGGAGGCGTAAGGAGAATAGCTCAAATTTAACAGCTAAGTTGCAAAACATGTTGGGAAGCTACATAACCACCTATTTACAATGTTGTAAACAGAGAGAAAAACACATTTATTAAAGTGAGAAGAAGAAACAAAAGATAGAACACAATGCACACATTTACTTCAAGGCATAATACTATTCTTGTTAGGTATACTTAATTATTAAAGGGAGTAACAGCAGCATTTGGAAAATATTGTTTATAGATGCAAAGCAAGTAGACGAAGAAGATAGGGTAGGGGAGGTTGAACAAGCAGGGATTAGTGAGGATAATGAATTGCAGTAGTGATAAGGACTAATACGTTTCAGCCAAGAGATGAGCATGAACAGAACACATGCTTGATGAGTGGTCTTTCAGAAGGTGTTTAAAGGAGGGATGATTGTATGCTAACATAATAGCCTATGGAAGAGAATTCCATTTTTTTTTGTGACTGAGCAAGAGTAGAGACTATGTCCAAGTGATTTTTGAGGTTTGCAGATGTTGAGGAATTGCTTATCATATGAATGAATGGTTCTATTTGGGTCATAGATAGGTAAAACAAATTTTAATGCTGGTCACTGTAGGATTGTGTGGGTCTATATCTGTTTATTGAATACTCACATTGTCGAACCAGTATTAATCAATCTCTTCTTGCAGAAGCCTAAATTTATCAAATGACCATTTAATCAAAGTTTTGTCATAGGGAAAAACAATGGTTGGCTATTATTGGGAATTTGTCCTTGGGTGTGTGAGGGGGTAATGTCCCCCACTTGGGTGGGTTATAAATTTTTAGAATTTTGTCGCAGGCGATATGTTGTCCAGACATTGTTTTTCCCTATGAAAAACATTGATTAAATGGCTGTTCAATAAATTTAGGTTTTAGCAAAGAGGTTTGATCAATAGTGGTTCAACAATGTGAGTATTTGATAAAGTGATATTTGTTTGTTTGTTTGACATTTGTTAACCAGGATAGTTCAACTGGGTCAAAGCCCTGTTTAAAGAAGAAGCCCAGGGAGAAAACTCACAATTATATAAGATTACATGTTACAGTAGATGTGTAATACAATGACATTGTCTACAAATGCATTTACAAAAATGAAGGCAAAAAACACTTGCATACAATTATAGTTAAAACAGGTTGTTATAAAAGTGACACATACTTGAGGGATAGTAGACAGTGGACAGAACAGCCAGTTAATAGTGGTATCCTATAGGGGGTGGTGTTAGTAGGTGTGGGTACTGAGACAGTACAGCAGAGGTAGAATTGATAAGTGATGTTAGGTTCATAGGTAGTACAGCAGAAGTCCAGAATTGATAACTGATGTAACCAGTAGAGAGTCATGAGATCATTATTATAGAAAGTGGGTAGATTCGAGAAAGATGTTGTGGAGTAAAAACCTGGAAAAGGAAGATTGTTATAGTAGACAATGTCATTGTATTACACATCTACTGTAACATTAGTATGGATAAGCTGTTGTGGAGTAAAAGAAAAAAATGGGTATTAGGGAGAAGAAGTGGAAATAGGGAGAGATATAGACCAGTTTGGGCATGATATTGTGGGCCATAGCTAGTGGCACAATGTCAAAGTGCTGGGGTAGTTGGGCTAGTAAAGATTTTGAGGAATTTGTAGTGATGTTTGTAATGTTGTTTACTTGCAGTAATTTTAGCCACTTTGTTATAACATAATTCAAACTTGGCTTTAACAGATGCCTCCAGGTTTGTAATGGTAGGGGCACCTTATATTGAGAGGGAAAGAGGTATGTTGTTGGTAGGACGGCATTTGTGGAGTAAGTAAGAAATTTTTTTTCATTATAACAAAACAGCTTTTTGTGAATTTTCTGTCATTAATTTGTAATTGGAGCTCAAATTTAAGGTTAAAATCAATTTGTCACTCCAAGCAGTTTTTTTATCAAATATTTGTGTTTTGTGAGGGTTGTTTGATACTTGCCTAAATTTAAACCATTGGTACATCTTTGTCATTCTCTGTCAGAATCAAAATTAGTTGTCAGGAAATTAGAATTCACAAATTCTTTGTTAATAAATATTTCTGAAGCATTTTAAGATGTCACTGCATCTGAATGTATGCTTCCCATGCTGCCCACTCTACTGAAATATTCATTAGCAGAAAAATCAGCTTTTATTGATCAATTGCTAATGTTTCATTTTTGGTAACAGTTTTAAAATAAGACTTTCACAAAAATGCTTTATCTGAATTATAGTCCTTAATATCTCTTCATTTTCTTTGTTTTCACGATCTATCAATTATTGCTTCAACATTTGAATCCTTCCATCTGCATTTTTCATTAGTTGTTTTAAAGGTATTGTAAATGAAATTATAAAGATGTACATTCATTTTTCATGATTTCTTTAATTTTTCTCCACATTTTTTCTACTTCCCACTGTTTACTTCAGTAAGAATATCTATCCATGTATTTGCATTTAGATGTGCTTCATTATTCCAGCGTTCTGCAAACGGTTAAAAGAAATGCTAGGACTTTGGTATGCTCTAATTCCTCAAGGTAAAATATCCAGCTGGACATACTTTCTTAGTGTTGTCTGATTATAACAAACAGACATTTTTGATATCAATAATTTTAAAATTGCACATACTTCTTTAAGAGAAGATGAAAGTCTAACTCGTATCATTGGTCACCTTCATCATAATCCATCAAAAAACAATTCTTCTGAGGCGCTTAACACTAGCATGTAAAGGAGCAAAGTTCACATTAGATTAATGCTTAGCTGTGCAATATAAAATCCATCAATGTTCCTTTGTTGATAAATATCATTGTGCAAACATTTAGGCACAAATGAGCTGTATAATTATGAGTTACTACCTAAAGCAATGAGTTAAAGACAAGCATAAATAATGGTGAGAAATGAGAAAATGAGATATATAGCAGCACATCAGTTTATTAAAGCACTTCTAATGATGTAACACAATAGCCTTCAAAGTAAATGACATCAAATTAAACAGCATATGATATATAGAATAAAAATATCAATTAACTAATAAAAAACATAGATTAGATTAACTACTGCCAATTAATGTCCTTGATGATCTCACGCATATCCAATGACATATGTTTCAAAATGTATACACTTTCTTTACACAGAAATGTTTAACTAAGTGATTCTTCAATGGAATGTTTATTTACAACAAATTGGTAGAAAACAATAACTTTTGGTTTATCTTATGTTTATCTATAAAATGTTTCCCCAAAGGATTATCAATTTTCCCCAAAATAATATTTCTCAAATTTTATTTTAGCCTATCACTGAATTTCTTTTAGTCTCTACAGTGTCAAACAAATTACAACACCTCTTTAAAGCATAGAAAATCAAATGGGAGAAGTAAATTTAATACTATTAATTAAAAAAGGCCCAATTCTAAAACAGCAGACACTGGCACAGCAGACCATGGTGTCCTATAGTACAAGCATAAGACTAACAAACTAGATCAATGGTATAAACAAAATAATTGTGTACCAACATATCTATGAGACTCCATCTTATTTTATTCAAAATGCTAAGAAAATTGCATAGTCAATTAGATAAAAATGTTTTGCAACACAATAGGCTATGACTTCTTAATTATGCCAACTATTTCATCAGCAAGTACCTTAAATTCTGCCACAAATTAAATATTTTGATTTTGCTTAACAAATCTTGCTGTTACTCATACTTTTTTGCATTATATAAATAAACAGTAGACCTTTCAATGATTCACCTTTTGATAATATACTCACCCTACAGTAAACCATTTTTTCACATGAGGAACTATACTTAAAATGAATAAATATGCCCATAATATTTTGAGATTTTACCAAAGAATTCTCCCTTCTACTACAGACTTAACTAGCCCACAGTATTTACTATACAGTAGTGAATCAGTCAAACTCCCAAAGTGATGACCAGGGGCTTCAAGAAAATCTCTAACATCAATAGGATTTCTCAGTGAACTGCAATATATCTTATAATTATTACCAACAAAAAATTACCAAAATGTTTATACATGTGTCATCCATTTTCATAGTAAACTGTAAATAATCCCTCTCTCGCTATATATATATATATATATATATATATATATATATATATATATATATATATATATACATGAAGATACTGGAATGCTAATTCTTTACACACAAAAAATAAATAATTAATATAATAATGAAAAAAATACAATTTTAAATATAATTTATTATATCTATATATATATATATATATATATATATATATATATATATATATATATATGTATCTAGATGTATAGATATATATATATATATATATATATATATATATGTGTGTGTATGTATATATATATATATATATATATATATATATATATATATATACATACATATATATATATATATATATATATATATATATATATATATATGGATCTACTTCAGTAGATTGAACATATTACAAGTTCTAACCACATATGGCCGAGACCATATGTCCGAACTTGTAATAGTTCAAACTCTGAAGTAAAAAAAGAAAAAAACAACAAAAAACAAAATTAAACGTCTGTAGCAGGGGCGCTATGCCCCCCTGCACCTTCCCACACCCCCTTACTTAAATATAAATTACATAAATATAATATAAAATCTATGAAGCAGAGTTCCTCCTCAACCCAACTCAAGTGCAGCTTGGACAATTGGATGGGGAACTGGAAATTCATCCCTTGTTTGGAACCAATGTCTCTCATGGATGCAGGCAACCTGTAAATGGTACATCTCCCAGGATCCTGCTTACACTTATCAAAGGGTACCAGAACTTGTCAGAGATTTGGGATGCATGTCTAGGCTTAAAAAGGACCTTGTGTTTGTTAGCCTAGTAAACACCTATACCAACTCCGCGATCGCACTACATTGCAGAAAAGAGAAAATCTCCCCATTCTGCACTGTATGGAGATCTCCATTCAGTCCGATCGAACATTTACAAGTTTGAACATAGGTCTCGGCCATATGAGGTTCGAACTTGTTATATGTTCGATCTACTGAAGTGGACCCATATATATATATATATATATATATATATATATATATATATATATATATATATATATATATATAGATATATATATATAGATATATATATATATAGATATGTATATATATATATATATATATATATATATATATATATATAGTTTCACTTCAAAATCTCAAATTACTGAAAACTCGAACTTCAAATGGTCAAGACCATTAGATCAAGTTTTCAGAAACTCAAAATTCCGAAGTGAAATAAAAAAAAAAATACCCAAACACATCATTTCTGCAGGGGGGGGCCAAGCTCCCCCTGCATCATCCCTACTTAAATATACCATCTCTGTGATTGCACTATAGCGAGGAAATGGCAAATCTCACATTCTGCACTTCTGCATACAGCACGGAACAGGAGATTTCCCTGTTCCCAATGTAGCACAATCTTAGAGTTGGTATATTTAAGTAGGGGGGTGTTGGGGGTGCAGGGGGGCTTGGCCCCTGCAGAAATTATGTGTTTGGGTATTTTTTTTTTATTTTACTTCAAATTTCAAGTTTCTGAAAACTCGATCATATGGTCTCGACCATATGAAGTTCGAGTTTTCAGTAATTCAAGATTCTGAAGTGGAACTATATATATATATATATATATATATATATATATATATATATATATATATATAAACTGGTATTCATGAAAGTGCACTTTCGTTTAAGTACACTTTCACATAATTGGGATTGTACTTTTGTTTTTTGAAAGAACAAGCTTTTGACAAAGAAAAGTAGACCCATATATAAGGTTAGAGTAAGAAGGGACAAATGATGATCCCATTACTGTCCCAACCAAATGATAGGATATGAATTCATTAGAAAAAAATAAAATTATATATTTTTCAAACAAAAATCTACATGCTGTAAAATATAAGAGGACATTGTACAATCAAATAAAAAATACTAGGGAACAGCCAAGCCACATTCATGATTTTTACACTAGTATATAAACTTTGAACATCAAGAGTTAACCTATAGATTTATTTTGGTCAACAATCATTGCCCCATTATAGTAATAAGTCTTCAGAATCTAATACATGATGAGAAAGAAAAAAAAATTTGCAAACTATAATCATTGATTACTTATCAATTTTTTCTAAGATAATGCTTCAAATGAGTACAATAAAATGACCTGGAGGTCAATTTACATTTCTGCGTATTTTAGGTAACCAATAAAAATGGCATCCAGGCAATAAGGGGAAACATTTTATCAAAATAGTTGCCAGTAAAAAAAAGAAAAAATTCTAGATACCACCTTTATGAATTAATTCTTTAAAATTCATTAAAATCATTATAAACAATCAAATATATTTTTTATAAATATTAGCATTATCCAAGCATACTTGTCAACCTCTTAGAACAAAAAATCTGGACAAAATCTAAAATAATGGGGAACAAAGGCCAAAAAATAAGGACAATTTCAAATATCACCCTTATAAACTTGGAAAGTTCCTAGAATAATAGAATTTGTATTAGCATGCATTTTCATAGGTTCATAGGTTCATAGGTTCATACTACGCTATCTGCCCGAGGGCATTTACAAGCCTAGCCCATAGTTTTGTGGCTTACGCCACCCCTTTAGTATGGGGAACTATACCCATTATTTTGCTGTGCCTCTGGGGTATATCTGCGATCTCCCATCCATTGGTCAAGATTTCTCTTGAACAAGGCCAGCGAGGTGCTCTGCCTCACATATACCGGGATTTTATTCCACAGCATAGGGAGTCTTTGGGTGATGAATCTATCCCTCCAGCACGTCCTATTAATAGCCGTGTCGAGGTTTAAGTCTCTCGCCCTTGTGGCTCTGATGGATCTAGATTTTTTGAGGTGAAGCATATTCATCAAATCTGGGTTTGACATGGCCTTGTATGTTAGGCAAAGGTCACCTCTGAGCAAGCGGTAAGCGACTGAATAGAGCTGGAGTTCTTTCAGTCAGGCAGCATAGGACAGATGTTTGAGACCCTTTATCCTTTTGGTGAGGAACTTTTGTGGCCTCTCCAGCTGCTGCAAGTGTCGGGTCAGATACATTCCGAATGGGGCATTGTACTCAATCATTGGTCTGATGAGTGATGAGTATAGGAGACTATGACCTCCCTTGATCTAGATGAGAATCCCTTCATGATAAGGTGGGCAATGTAGAAGGTCTTCCTAACTACTTTAGCTACATGGGTGTCGAATGACAGACTACTATCAACCTGGGTCCCCAGGTCCCTGATAACTTCTTCTGTGCTCAGTGGATTGCCACCTATTTGGTAGCTAGGGGTAACCTTGTTTTTCCCGAAGGGTATGACTATGCATTTTTGGCATTTAACTTTAGGCCATGGCTCTGGCACCAGTTATCCGTTTCTGTGAGACCCTTCTGAAGGATATCTGTGTCAGATGTGTTTTCTACTATGGCGCCCAGTTTGCAGTCATCTGCAAACTTTGTCAGCCATAACCCTTCTGTGTTTGCTTGTACTGGAAAAGTAGATGCCAAACAAGAGTGGGCCCAGGACTGAGCCCTGTGGTACACCACTTGTGACAGGCTTTGAGTCTGACATGGCGCCAGCAACTCTGACCCTGTGGGTTCTGTCACTCAGCCAGTTTGCAACCCATCTTGTGATGTATGGGTTAACATTTAAGCTGATGAGTTTTTCAATGATACCCGAGTGGGGTATTGTATCAAGGCCTTCGCCAGATCAAGGTAGGCTGTATGGACTGCCTTTCCCTCATCAATGGCTTTGGTGACTGTTTCGAAAAAGTCAACCAAGTTTAGAAGGCATGATCTGCCTTTGACAAAGCCAAACTGGGATGGATCCAAAGTCTGCAAATTTCCTATGTCTTTATTTATGAGGTCCATTATGATCCTCTCCATGGCTTTGCAGATAAGGCTTGTCAAGCTAATGGGCCGGTAATTTCCAGGGTCGGTGGAGGCACTGCCTTTGTGAAGTGGGACCACAGTTGCAGTGCGCCACTCCCTGGGTACGTATCCAGAGGTAAGACTATGATTAAACAGCTGTCCTAGCTGTGGGTTTAATTCCTTGTTGAGTTCGTGGAGCACACAGCCGGGGACACCATCAGGTCCCATGGATGCTGTGTTTTTTGCTTTGGAGAGAGCAGTTCTCACTTGGGTGTTGGAGATGTTTGGGGGGCTGCAATCACTTGGTATAGATATCTCTCCTTTTGGGGGGGGGGGGAGTTTACACTGAACCTGTCATCCAGTATGTTGGCAATGTCTGTATGATCAGTAATCTTCACATCATTTTGAACTAGTTCTGAGCATATCTGGGAGTTTCCTCCCAGGTTTCTAACATAGCTAAAGAAGGCCTTATGATTGTCTTTTGAGTCTTTAGCTATTTTTCTCTCAAAATTTGCTTTGGATGATTTTATGAGAGCTCTTAGTTTTTTACTTATAGTGATCAAGGGTGTCTTACCTTTTAAGGATTTTGCTCTATCTTGTAGTAGCTTCCTCCTTTTGTTGTAGAGTTTGTTTATGGCTGGGGTCCACCAGACTGGACGTTTGCCTTTGGTACAAAGAGTCTTTGTTTTGCTTGGGATTTCCTTATCCATGCAGTCCTGCAGGTGCTGGTAGAAGGCATTTGTAAGTGATTCAGCGGCTTGAGTACTGTTTTCCGCCAGCTCGGGTGCCTTAAAGGAGACCACACTAGTCTTTAGAAGTGTGAAGTCGGCTTTGAGAAGTTTTATTGTGGTCTTTTTTATTGCAGGTGGGGGGGGATGAGGACCTCCAGCGAGATTAGTTTGTGATCTGATCTCACCAGTGAGGGGTATACTTCCGGTGTTGAACATTGTGCTCCCATGTTCGTGATGATGAGATCAAGTATGTTTTCTCCTCTTGTGGGATGGTGACTAGTTGTTCCATGGCATTTGAGTTTATGAATTCCAGGAACTTTTGGGCTAGGGTGTTTGGGCTTGAGTAGTGTTCCCAGTCTATATTAGGGTAATTGAAGTCACCTAGTATGATGGTGTTTGGTGATACATTTAACCCTCTAGTGTTTTCAGGAAGGCCATGTGAGGTTCCTGAGTTTGTGAGGGTGGCCTGTAACATGCTACAATTTGCAGAGCAGTCTTGCCTATGGTTAATTGCACCTGGATGGTCTCCGATGCATCGTGCGTTGCCACCAGTCTTGAGGTGTGGGTGTCCTTGATGAATATGGATACCCCCCCTCCTTTCTTGGTATTGTCTGGATTTTGGGGCCGGAACGCATGATAAGAGGTAAAACCTGATAGTGCTGGGGTGCTCTCAGGAGCCTTGAACCAGGTTTCTGTCACTGCACAGACATCGATGTTCTCCATACTGAGAAGGGCCTCGAGTGCATGCATTTTGAGATTTAGACTTCTGGCATTGAGCAGCATTACCCTTAGTTTTTCTGGAGAAAAGATTTCTAACAAACAGAGGGCTTCATTTTCTGAAGTATATGAAGTCTGAAACACAAATGTTTCTCAGTATTTAATGACTTCAATCCTCAGTAATTGCCAGAAAAACACAAATGCTATGATGAACAGACCAAAACTGTGAGGCAAAAATCTGGACATTCTGTGAAAATCTGGACATTTGAGAGGTATGTATCCAAGTAATGCATACACATAATATAATGTGCTTACTTATCACATTTTTTCACCTTTTTATATGCACTAAACCTTTTATAGTAAACTCCATCACAAATGCCAGCAACAGTGGTGGACCTAACTTTAAGAAGGAATGCCTGCTTAAATAATTTGCTCTTTTGCTGTCGTATCATTTTTAAGTAGTATGTTAATAGTAACTGTTATTACTAATGTAAACTCAGTTGTGTCTGGAGATTTCTAACAAACAGAGGGCTTCATGAAGATAATGAAAGAGAGGGATTAAATACAGTGGGCTGGGGTCTTAGTACAGCAGGTCAATGACCATTACTCATGATCAAACAACAGATGGGGTGAGTCACTGTCATAGGATTACCACCTGTCCCTCTTTGCGAGGGACAGTACCTCTTTGGGCAGTGGTGTCCTGCATAAAACATTAAAAAACAGAAAATGTCCTGAGATTTTAGGGCACAAAATATTTCCTAAGCTTTCTTTAACAGTTGCATAAAGCAGTTGTTTGGTACCTGAAACACTTACATATTATATGAAATAGCATGAACAACTCAAATGCTACAAGCATAAGCTTTTGTTTTAGCAAAAGAGTGAAATTATGTCCTTTCCACTGACTATGGCTATGTTTTCGCATGCAAAATTTCACATTTCTACAAAAAATGTCCCACTTTGGGTATTAGAAAAGGTAGCAACCCTGCACTCTCATCCAAAGACAACTTGAATACACACTCATTTAGCTACTTCATGGTCTCTACACCTCAGACGTCTAACAGAAATCAACAAGGCTAACCTTAAGTTAAATACAGCCCTAGACAAATGACTACATGGGTCCCCACCCCACCACACACTTCTTTTCACTATTCTTTCACAATGTCTGTCCTTTGACCCTCCTCCCATCGTCCTTTTATACAATCCTGATTCATTATATAGTTCTTTTTTTTTGTGTGTGTGTATTGGTTCAGGCATGTGCAGAAAAGCAGAGGATAATCTGGCAAAGAAAATTTGTGGCAGGCAGAAAAAAGCAAGCGGAAATGAAGGTGTCCTACAAAGAGGTGTGAGAGAAGACTTGTGACAGACAGGCATGACTATCAAGTTAAGTAGGAAAGGGGCAGTGAATTGAGGGAGGTGGTGACAGGTGATGCAACACCCTGACAACCTGTAGAAAATGGAAAAAGGAGGGCTAGGAATGATGATGGTAATGATTCCTTTTTAGCTTTTTTCTTTTAAAACACACTAAAAAGCCAAGACTCCAGTGTAATATGTATGGAGGAAGTATGTGAATTAAGATAGAGGTGAGGGGGTTGCTAGGCCTCAGGGCGCCATAGGGTTCTAGATGCTCTGAGGTGCATCTTAAGAGCTTTCTTTAACAACACTTTCATCCAATGGTGACATAATAAAAAAAAATCATTAAAAAAAATCATTAAAAAGCCATACCTAATACATAATGTTTAGATTTTTACATAATGTTCAGATTTTTACATATTGTCCAGATTTTTGCAACATATTTAGGTCTGCTCTTCATAAATTTTGAAGTTTTCAGGCAAACACTGGGAATTAAAGTCACATTTCAGCTTCTAACTTCATATCCTTCAGGAAATCCATGCTAACACATCTGTTATTATAGCAATTAAGCAAGTTTGTAATTGCAATATTTAAAAATTGCCCCTTTTTTGGGTTTCTGTCTTTCCAACATTTTTGTCTTTCTCCAGATTTCTTATGCTAAGAGGCTGAGGTATGAAGACATAAAGAATTTCAGTTTTATTTATTTCATTATTTTACAGAAAAATACATTGTATTTAGGTTCATAGGTTCATACTAGGCTATCTGCCCTAGGGCATTTATAAGCCTAGCCAGAGTGTGTGTGGCTTTCACCACCCCTTAGGATGAGAATACTATGCCCTTTTAGGGTTTAGTTTACTGTGCCTCTGTCTAGTAGTGACACAGAGATGACCCCTGGAGTAAACCTACGATCTCCCATCCACTCGTCGAGATTTCTCTTGAATAGAGTCAGTGAGGGGCTCTGCCTAACATGGACTGGGATTCTGTTCCAGAGTGTAGGGAGCCTCTGGGTTATGAATCTGTCCCTCCAGCACGTCCTATTTTTTTCTGTGTTGAGGTTTAAGTCTCTTGTTCTCATGGCTCTGATGGATTTGGATTTTCTGAGGTGGAGCATGTCCATTAATTCCGGATTGGACATGGCCTTGTACGTTAGGCACAGATCACCTCTGAGTAGGTGGTATGCGACTGAATAGAGCTGGAGTTTTTTCAGTCGGGCAGCATATGACATATGCTTAAGACCCTTTATCCTCTTGGTGAGGAACTTTTGGGGTCTTTCCAACTGCTGCAGGTGTCGGGTAAGATACATCCCAAATGGGGCATTGTACTCAATCATTGGCCTGATAAGAGAAGAGTACAGGGGTGCAATGACCTCTCTTGATCTAGATGTGAAACCCTTCATGATAAGGTGGGCAATATAGAAGGTCTTCCTAACCACTTTGGCAATGTGAGTGTCAAATGAGAGGTTACTGTCAACCTGGGTCCCTAGGTCCCTGATTACCTCTTCCGTACTTAATGGATTACCACCTATGTGGTAATTTGTCAGTACCTTGTTTTTCCCAAAGGGTATGACTATACATTTTTTGGCGTTCAGCTTAAGGCCATGGCTCTGGCACCAATTATCCATTTCTATGAGGCCTCTCTGAAGGATGTTTGTGT
This sequence comes from Protopterus annectens, assembly GCF_019279795.1. Lineage (NCBI taxonomy): Eukaryota > Metazoa > Chordata > Ceratodontiformes > Protopteridae > Protopterus > Protopterus annectens. The sequence continues at coordinate 870,090,122 of NC_056732.1, forward strand.
CCGCTGGAGTATCAATTATGGCGCCCAGTTTGCAGTCATCTGCAAACTTTGTCAGCCACAATCCTCCTATGTTTGCCTGTACCTCGGAAAAATAAATGCCGAACAAGAGGGGTCCCAGGACTGAGCCCTGTGGGGCACCGCTTGTGACTGGCTTAGAGTCTGACATAGCTCCAGCAACTCTGACCCTGTGGGTTCTGTCCTTTGAGCCAGTTTGCAACCCATCTTGTGACATATGGGTTTACATTTAAGCTGGTGAGTTTGTCTATGATGCCCGAGTGGGGTATTGTGTCAAAGGCTTTTGCAAGGTCAAGGTAGGCTGTGTGAACTGCCTTACCCTCATCAATGGCCTTAGTGACTGTTTCAAAAAAGTCGACCAAGTTCAAAAGGCAGTATCTGCCCTTGATAAAGCCAAATTGGGTAGGATCCAATGTCTGTAGGTCCCCAATGTCTTTGTTTATGAGTTCCATAATGATCCTCTCCATAGCTTTGCAGACCAGGCATATCAAGCTTATGGGGCGGTAACTTCCAGGGTCCGTAGAAGCACCGCCTTTGTGAAGTGGGACCACTGTTGCCGTTCACCACTCTTTGGGTACGTATCCTGTAGTAAGGCTAAGATTAAACAGCAGCCTTATGTGTGGGTTTAGTTCCTCTTGGATTTCATGTAGCACACAGCCTGGGACACCATCCGGTCCCATTGATGCTGTGTTTTTAGCTTTAGAGAGGACGGCTCTCACCTGGGCATCTGAGATGTTAGGGAGGCTACACTCTGCTGGGATAGTTAATTCTTCTTTTGGGGGGGAGGGGGAGGAGAAATTTGCACTGAACCTGTCTGCCAGAATGTTGGCAATGTCAGTGGGTTCAGTGTATTTTGTGTCATTTTGGACTAACTCTGTGCATATCTGGGAGTTTCCACCCAGGTTTCTAACATAGCTAAAGAAGGCCTTGTGATTGTCTTTTGTGTCTTTTGCGATATTTCTCTCAAAGTTGGCCTTGGATGATTTTATGAGTGATCGTAGTTTTTTGCTAGTACTGATCAGAGATGCCTTCCCTTTTAGGGATTTTGCTCTGTCATGTAGTAGCTTCCTCCTCCTGTTGTAAAGTTTGTTTATGGCTGGGGTCCACCAGGCCGGGCGCCTGCCTTTGGGGGAATGGGTCTTGGTTTTATTTGGGATTGCATGATCCATGCATTCTTGAAGGTGCCCATAGAAGGCATTTGCAAAGGATTCAGCAGTGTGGGTTGTGGTTTCCACTGGCCCAGGGGCCTTGAAGGATACCACTTCAGTCTTAAGCAGTGTGAAGTTTGCTTTTGAGAAGTTCTTCACTGTGGTCTTTGTGCAGGGGTGGGGCGGATGTGGATTTCCAGTGAGATTAATTTATGGTCTGATCTTACCAAAGAGGGATATACTTCCGGTGTGGAGCATTTTGTCCCCATGTTTGTGATGATCAGGTCTAGTATATTGTCTCCTCTTGTGGGAATGGTGACTAGTTGCTCCATTGCATTTGAGTTTATGAATTCTAGGAACCTTTGGGCTAGGGTGTTGGGGCTTGAGTAATGTTCCCAGTCTATGTTTGGGTAGTTGAAGTCTCCCAAAATGATGGTATTTGGAGAGACATTCATACTCTCCAGTGTCTTCAGGAAGGCTGTGTGGGGTTCCTGAGTTTGAGAGGGTGGTCTGTAGCATGCTACAAACTGTAAGGCAGTTTTGCCTATGGTTAGTTGCACCTGGATAGTCTCCGATGCTTCTTGCATTGCCACTAACCTGGAGGTGTGGGTATCTTTGATGAAAATGGATACTCCCCCTCCTTTGTGGTTCGGTCCAAGTTTTGGGGCCGGAAAGCATGATATGAGGTAAAACCTGATAGTGCTGGGGTGCTCTCAGGAGCCTTGAACCAGGTTTCTGTCACTGCACAGACATCGATGTTCTCCATACTGAGGAGGGCTTCGAGGGCGTGCATCTTGAGGTTTAGACTTCTGGCATTGAGCAGCATTACCCTTAGTTTTTTTCCACTTGTGGTTTCTAGGGAGGTAGGTTTGTCATTTGAGCCTTGCCTAAAAAAGGCACTATGGGGGTGGCAAGAGCCTTGGCCAATATCCGGAAGCCCAGGGGTGACAGGTGCAAGCCATCCCTTGCGAAGCAGCGTGGCTTGTCAAGCATGTCATCCCAAGCAGACAGACATTGGATTTAAAGCTTAATGTTCAAAGCTAATGAAATAGTAGTTCTTAATAAACTCAATAAACAAAATTCTCAAATGCTTGCAAGTATATATAAATCCTGTCTGAGATGGGTGGGTCCATGCTATCATATAGGTGCTCCTGAAGTCCTTGTGGAGGAAGATGAAACAAATCTTCCTCTCACTTAGACTCCAAGCACTGTACAGGTGTCAATTACTTGCTTATAAATCCCAGTGAATGGGACAAATTGCATAAAGTTCAGTGATTTTTGGTGCATTATGCCGATATCAGAGCTAAACTTGTGGATAATAATGTAATATGTAAATGTGCCACAGTGAACTCAGAATAGCTTGGTGCACAAGGGCGTAATTCAGTAGCAAAGGTGCACTAAACATACCCACAAGAAATCCATAAGTAATGAGAAGTCACTGTCAAAGTATGTTGTGCATTAACTACGTTACGGAAAGATTACCGTAATTCAAACATCCTGACAGTCTTAACTATATATCTACAGGTGAATCTCTTCAGTAAGCTTAAGGACAACTATAGAATATAACTGACTCTGATGCTGCAAAAAAAAATAAAAAAAATACCAACTATCCCAATCTAAGTTACATGACATTTGTAAAACATATTTGCAGAAATCTGTCCAGGAACGATAAAAAAAACATAAATATTTCTATAATTCCTTTACTAAAAAAATATACTTGCTTTCAAGCTCCATACTATTTGTAATACATATCTTCAGAAATCTATGCAGTAAGCTTAAAGACAACAATGGATGTCTCTGTACAGCATGTATGCTTACATTTATGGATTCAGACAAAATCTGTCAAATTTCTAATAAAAAAAAATATTAAAGGTGAAGGGCAATCATGGCCACATTGCTATAGCTAACAATGGGTGCATGACTTGTGTGGGGAAAACAAGTAATGCACACATCCAAGGAAAGTGGAAGATAGAAAAAAAGATGTGTGGTATTGGTGATGACGAGGAACATACAAGAGGCATGTTGGAATAGGAAATAAAAGGGAAAGTCAGAGGTGCATGGGCATTTTTTCATGGTAAGAATAGGCTGCACACATATTTTTAAGAATAGAAGAAAATACAAATAGAGGAAAGAGGAGAAGAAGGACATTGCAGCAGGTTTACTCTTAGAACAAATATCATAACACATGACAAAGGCTGGAAAAAAAAGTAATGACTGGTAAGTTGCACAGACTGAACTACATGGCCAATGAAACGTTGGGGTAGAGATGCATACCTACAATGGTAAAATGCAGAAAAACATATCTACCTATGCACTATCATGTTACGACATGTTGCAAACTTTGTGGTACTCATACCTGCATGTGTATGACCAATGGTAGATGCGTGCTGTAGAGTTATAAATTAGGAAGACAGTCCCCCGGATTCACGAAACCTCCTTGTAAGACTAAATAAGTCTTACTCGGAAACTGCAGTCGAACGGTCTGATGTCAGCGTGCCATGCATGAGGGCACGCTGACTCCTCTCCAAGTCTAACACGGACCATGCAGGAAGGCAGGGGGCGTGTCTGACTGCTGAGCAGTCCTAAGGTCCACTACCCTGCAAGTGCCTGAAATGTGAAATGTCAACACACATGAGCGAGTCCGCTCAAATGTCAACATACCCAACACTACACTCCCTCACATTGCAAATCCTCAGTAGAGGTATAAAATGTAAAATATTTTTTTTTTCTAATTCCCGATATAGCTGCCCGTATTTGTGCGTGTTTGCGCGGGTGTGCCCATAGCTTAGCTAGAGTTAGCAATGGCGACATTGAAGAGCATAATAACAAATGTTTATGCAAATTAATCCAAATAGCAATAGCGTAGTGGTAGAGCCTTCACACAAAGAAGAGGCATTCACGGTTCGAGTCCCACCACTCCCCTCTCTGTTTCATGTTTTAAATTAGCATATTAATTAATTCCTGACATATATTTGACTAAAGTATTACTAAATAGCATTGAAATGGCCTATGTATCAGTGACCAAAATGTATATATAGAAATGTAAGAAGGATCTTGACATATAAATGCCCGTAGCTAAGCAGCGCTTTACCCAGCGCAATCTAGTTGCCCACAGCTAAGCAGCGCTTTACCCAGCACAATCTAGTTGCCCACAGCTAAGCAGCACTTTACCCAGCGCAATCTAGTTGCCCACAGCTAAACAGCGCTTTACCCATTGCAATAAGTTTGCGTGGAGCTGTGCACTGCACTAACCAGTGCACCGTAGGGCAACGTAGAGCAACGTTGGACAACGTCGGCAACGTGGAGCAACGTTGAGCAAAGTTGCCTAAACACAGCCACACCCCCTAGCCTGTCTGTACAGTAGTAAAATAAAATGCAATGACAAGTTTCAAACCTGGGACACTGTGCACCATAATCAAAGTACTGAACCACTAAGCCATGACAGCTTAGGATAAACCTCCACTGTTAACATACATATACTTATAAATGGTAGATTAACCATTGCTAAGCAGGTCTGCAGTCAGCCGAGAATTTTCAAAAATGGCCAGTCACAAAAAAGTGCGGGAAATGCGGCATATTTAAGCTCCATGGGTGGGAATACTCATCATAACTGATTGTAGCTCACATCTGCAGTTAGAATGTCTGTTGCTGGAGAGGGAAGTCGCTTTCGAGTGCAACGCTGGGGCATCGAGGAGTCAAAATACATGGTTTGGTTCCTAGTCCATCGTCATGAGTCTCAACTCCTGCAGGGCCAGTTCCAAGGAACGGAGTGTAAGGCAGAGGTGTGGAACCGGTTGGCTCATGAACTCACCAGTGCCACAGGCGTTCCTCGGACTGGTGAGCAGGTACATCACCACCATGCAGACCTGAACAGACAGAAGCAGGACCTACTGAACCAATGGATCCAAGAGGCCCGTCATATGCAAGATGCCCCACTATTGAGTAGGTAGCCATGGAATGCAGTATGTAAGACATGCTAATATAGTCTAAATAATGGATAGATATGTCTCAATATCCCTTCATTTACTTCACAGCTGCAGGTGTCCATGCTGCGAATCAGCAAGCCTATGCAGATAGGCTGCTAAGGCTGCGCCACCAGGCAGGTTAGTAATTATTCTGCATGTATTGTTATATAATATATATGAGAGAGCATGAAAAAAGTGTTGTAGCCCAATAATACATCTATAAAATGCCCTGGATAAATTCTCTGCATGTACTGTTATATAACATAAGTCAGAGAGCCAGAAATAGAGTGTAGTAATCCATTAATAAAGGTGAAATAAGTCTGGAATACTATCTCTGCATGTACTGTCATATAAAATAAGCGAGCAAGCCTGAAAAAGAGTGTTGTAACCTACCAATAAAGGTATAATATGTCCTGAATAGGTCTTCCATATGCACTGTAATATCAAATAAAGGAGAGAGCCTGAAGAAAAGAGTGTTTAATGTCATTAATAAAGGTATAATACTTGGAGTGTGTCTGTGTCACTTACTTTGAAATGTTGTTGTACCCTTGCATTAAATAAATAGTACGGTTGTATTAAGTGCTGTCAACCCACGGTTGTGCAGTCCCATATAAAGTGGATGAAGGAAGTGCCAATAGCTGTGAAGCATATAACAGTCCTCCACAGTTGTCAAATGGCTGTCATGCATAGGTAAATCTGGCACACGAGTAACTTGTCAAGGTGTTCCCCAGAAATGTGAGTGTGCTATATGAAATGTAGGGTTCTGTATAAAATTAAATGAAAATGTCACGTGAACACATCCAGATATGTAGATACATAAATATGAAAATAAAATGCAACTATGTAGCAGTAACATCTGCATCTTGAACAGTTAGTATGTCAGATATAGGTTAAGTATATAATGAACTAGCCAAACCCATTACACAATCTAATGCATGTTGCCTAGTGTAATAATACATGTAGGGGATATACACCTGCAGTCAATAGGAATGTAGTGTAGAGTAAAAGTACTAATAAGATGTTAATGGAGGTTTCTTTTTACACCCTGCTCCATGTGCATAAACAATGCAATTCCACACCTCAATGGGTATGTCTAATCTCAAAACATTTGTTGAGACATATGGCCTATTGTTCTATAAAAATCTGCATTTACTTTGATGCATGTGCCCTGTTCAAACACCACAGTCTTGGTGGCCTGTTGCCACCAATCATCCCTGCATGCTTTTGTAATGTCCACTGTCGTTCAATATATGCATGTGTTATGCTTGCTGTTCAACTGTTGTAACCCTGATGTGTTGGGTTAGTGGTAATATTTCTGCATGCTGTTACAACTAATTTTGAATGCTGTTGTCTGTGTTGTAATTAAACACACCTGATCACAGAACATATGGGAAGGCCGGTCCCAGCGGACCCACCTGTCCCTCCTCAGCTGGCGATTGCACCTGGCACCAACAGGTCTGGTGCCCAGCCAGGGCTACCCTCCTCCATTGGTCCTGTACCACCTTCGGGTGGAAGTGCTGCAGGGGATGGGGCTCACCCCCCCTGCAAGCGTGGGTGGAGAAGGGCCACCTGTCACCCTGTGAAGTGTCCAGGTTGTGGTGTGTAGGGAGATCCAGCATTTAGTCGCTGATCCCCTATGCCAGCTCAAGGCGAGAGTGGCATGACTCATGGGTGAGCCTGCCCCTCCTACGCAGCCCCCAGCACAGCGACCCTCGGGTCTGTGAAGGTTCAGTGGTGACTGCCCATGGGTGGGGATCTCAGTCCCACTGTTACCATCTGTGGGCTCATTGGCTTGCGATTTTCAAACATCCGTCCCCGTCAATTGTGTTCAACCATCCCATGTGTCATACTCTGCCCCTGTATGCATCTTGTTTGTCTTGTCTGTTTACCTCCCCAACCTACCTCCCCAAATATACCTACTTCCACTACCTCACATTCCACTCTCACCTGAAAAAAAAAAAAAAAAAAAGGGCAATCTGTACCCACAACAAAATTATGCCCCATACATAGCTGGCCATTTCGCACATGTCTGCTGGACATGTAAACTGATAATTAGGATTGGCAGTACAACATACTTTGTTGTCCTCACCCCTCTCTCAGGGGTGGAATGTTTCAAATTTCACTCCAAATTTGCAACATATGCACAGCTGTTGCTGGTAAAGAAATGGGCGGCTATGGACCTTCCCTACACCCGTCCTGCACATCCCGAGCTGGTTTCCCTACTGTCTTTCCCTCTTTGTGCCCCCTTTCTCACCACTTTCCTATCTCCCCATTTTCTTTTCTTTCGAAGAAATTAGCGCAGGGGTTAGTGGGAGTAAGCACTTTTAAGCAGTATTCAGTGGGTTTGAGCAAGTGTGCGCATGTATGCGTTTAGCTAAGTATTGCTAAGCATCGTGCAAACCCATGCAAACCCGCTTACAACTGCTTAAAAGTGTCTTAATCACTCTGTATGTCAGGACCTTGTTTTGTTCAGCAGCAAAATAAAACACCTCTGTTAGTCTCAGACCCCAGACCTTGGACACACTTGACTGCATGAAGTACCACTAAGCCACAGCAGATATACAATGACTTGGTGCTGAAATAAATATATCATGCAAAACTATGAGTGAATGTAAAGGAAAAATAGGAAGGCCATAGCACAAAGCTTGTTCTATGGATCTTTACCAGCAATTGTTGTGGAATTGCATTACATGACTGTGATAAGAGACGCAGCCATACTAGCAGCAAATAATGTGATTGAGGCACTTTACAACCCCCACACAGTATCATAGCAGGGCAAACACTGGCATATCTGATTAGGGCAGATGCCATACTTCCTGATTTTGAAATATATTTTAGCTGTGTCCCTCTGAATCCCTCTGAAAAGTACTGACGTCAGTCAGAGAGGTGTTGTATTACACAATGACTAATCACAATAATAACAGTAGACACCGCCTGTACTTCATAAAAGGAGTACAAATCCACATGTACTGCTTCACTCAAGTCTACACTTACTTTTTCTATTAGTTGGAAGGTGTACCTCACATTTAACTACCTATCCCTGACTCCAAACAAATATGTATCTGAGTGTTTCATAGGCCTGGCAGAGGCACAAACACACAGCATATCAGCTCATCTGCTGTTACACACTCTGCAAACAGCTTTGTGCGGACTACCACAAGCATACTCTTATGTAGGAGTACAACACAGAAATACCAAAGGATCTAGCCATGTACTGGTAGCAACTGACTGTAACAATGCCATTGCACCAGTGCTGAAAACACCTGTGGGTTGCACAGACAAAGAATAACAGGCTAACATCTGTCCACCATCTGGATAGGTTCACAGTTGGGACCTATGCAGACAGACCACCTGCATTGATAAACCAACAGGTACACACCAATCCATAAAGTCCAGTAAGATAGCACTCACACAATAAGACGTAATGCTCTCTGTGTGTCTGCACCCCCCCCCCATATTTTAAATATACATGTGTTTAGGGTCAACCAAGGATGTAGGTAGGCATACTCAGTAGTGGAATTGTCCAGTTTACCTGAGACTCCTGTGCTAATGTCAACAATAAAAAGTACACAAACCCTGCAGAAGTGAGTACATCAGTATGCACAGTATAACAGTCCACAAACAGTTCATGTGTCAAACGAATACTTCTCAATAACTACTTTTCTATGGCAGTCAATTACATAAGTAGAACTGAAACTACATACTCACATATATCTTGTGTAAGCATTTGTAGGATGACTTAAACACTACACTGATAGCTCTGTACTGGAAGTGGCAACAGTCAGGTCTGAGTACATGTACATCACTGTCTACACCTCTAGCTTCAGATATTAGAAGTATACCAACCTTCTGACTGAAACAACAGTGTACACAGCAAACAAGCACGGGCCCCACTCTGGAAATCTGAAAAGGCTACACCTACAAAACCTAGCATTTTATAGCATTGGGTTGCTATGACAGTGAGTACTGCAATTACCACACAGCAGGCTGTATGCATTTACCAAATGCTGTGCACCAATTGGTGCAGAGGTCATCACATGCACATGTGCTGATACCTATAAAAGCAGACTGTACTTGCTATCCCCACATGCAATCATTACATTGCACCTGATACAGCTACACAGAACTTGTGTCTGAGTTTTCCAGGAGTTATTACTGAATAACGCAAAAGTTTACTTGAGTAAGGATACTCTAGTGAATCATCCAGCAAAAAAAATAATTAAGTAAAAAAAAAACTTAATTAAAATAGAAAGGGAATTAAGTAGAAGCTAACTCTACTTAGGCAACACCAAAAAAAAAATTGTCCAAAAAAAAAGCCAGATGGACCTGAAAGTGACAAACAGGTATGTGACAGAAATATGATCACCGGCAAGTAGTAAATGTTTATGAAGAGTACTGTAAATACTTTGAAACATGCATATGTGGCAGCAGTAGATATGTATGCACTGATGCCATGCATTACTACTGCCATGGACAAATGAGTGTGTAACTGTGTGCAGTGGGACATAACTGTGACATATGTAGCTCAGCATTTAATGTCAAACATCCAATCATGTCATCTGTGTTCTGTACAGTACTGTGTATAATGGCTGTCTGGGGGAGTAGTGCAAACAGCTATATAAACATGGATGTGACAGAGTAACACATACATGATAGTCATATAATGTGTAGCTTAGCATTGGCAACTACTGTACCAGACTAGTATAGTAATGTAGCATTAGCAGCTATAAATACTCCCTGTGATACTACTGCCATGCACACATGTGACAACTGTTCATGTTGTAGCAAGGCCCAACAGGTCATCCGTGAGGTCTACAGACGTACAACAGTGTGTACCTTGTGAGTGTATGGCACACACATATGTAGAGATAGTTATGTGTCAGATATATTAGCATCTTAACATGTGCATAGAGCAAGGTACATACTGCAACTGTCTGTGAAGGGTGGACATACATATGTTGGTGAAGGTTGTTATGTGCATATTTTCATGTAGGTTGTAGTGTGTGGCAAACAAGACAGCATACAGTGTCGGTATATGACATGTGGTGTTTAAATGCTGTGGGTATGATTTGCTAGGTTTATAGTCTTCCAGACAGGGAGTCCTGCTAAAGATACATGGCCTGAGAATACCCTCAATGCATTCTGCACAAGACTGTGTAAAATTGTTACATAACTGTATCTCTCTCAACCCTTGCATAATTGATATTCCCACCATGAAAGGTGGACTGTATATGTGCCTACATGTAAATCTCTATGTACACCAATGTATGTTTATATGTACGCTCAAGCTCAATGTTGTAAACGTATTGCCATCCCTTTTGTTAAAAACCCTGTACCCATTAACTACCACATAGGTGGTAGTCTACTCCACACCAAAACTGTGATAAGAGACCATGGGACACAGGTGGACAGTAGTGTCCCTTTTGACAATCACAGTGCCACACTGGTCATGTAAACCGTGTACAGTCTACATGTCACCACAAAAGGTGTGTCATACATGGAATGAGAGGTCAGTATTCCACTCTACTCATCAGTCATAACACCCATCATAGAGTACAATGGGCATTTTGGAATGTACCTCAGAAGACATCTACAGCAACTGTAGACACCAGGCACAAACACCACAAAGGGTATTACCAGACTCAAACAGATGCCCTAAGCAGACTGTCTTACAAAACCACAGCTACACTGTGTTGCATACTGCACACCCAGAGCCAACCTCTGCCTAACAAACAAAGCTATGCCAAACCCATAGCTGTTGGACATGCTCCATGTCAACAGATCCAAATCCCTACAAGCTACACACTGTACTGATCTAAACTTTGTAACGTCAAAAAGCATAACATGCTGGAGTGGTACATGCTCATCTCAGACACATACCACACCCTGGAACTAACTACCTATCAATAGCAAATAATGGTCCTCATTAGCAGTCGTCATGAATAATCATGATGAATGGATGTGACATAGGAAATACAACCCGGGAATCACCTCTGTGACTCTGCATGACAGGGGCACATGAACTTAAATTGTATGGGTGTTGAAGGGCAGGGTACCATATGTCCAGGCTTCTATAGGCCCTACGTCTAATAGCCTATCAGCTATTTATGACCTGATACACACACACATGTAAATGTTGCAGTAATTGCTATGTGAGGTTGACTGAGTGTGATGGTGAATGTGTAGGTGAATGTGTCAACGTTGTGTATATGTATGATAGCCTAGTGAGTAAATGTTTATATCATGGTATGTAGTGTTCTAGCTGTGATCCCCGCAAAAGATATGTATGCTATTGCTAGGCAGCAAAAGCGGTATGGTATACGGTGTGACATAATCCCATGGTGTTGACTGGAATGTGCCATTGTAGGCTAAAGCGGTACATGTATGCGCATTGATTGTTGGCACTAGTGAATACAAATCCTGTATGTACTGTAGTACTACCTGAAGCTGTAGGCATAAACAGCACAGTATGGTGTATATCCACATTGCTTTGAAACACTGTTTTGTTTGTTACCTGTAGTCCACACACATTACATACCTCAGGCAGAAGGTTTTGTAAGTGCTGACACACAGTACTGTATGGTACACAGGTAAAGCTCATCTGGGTTGCCATACCTTTGTGTCTTGTAGGTATGTCTGATGTGTGGTGGGTATGCCTGTAACATGGCCTGGGTCGTATGTGTGTTACAGGATATAAGTGCATATCTAGCAACATGTATAGTGTAGTACAGCAGTATGCCACCTATATTGATGAATGTGCACATATAGGTTCATAGGTTGGTACTGGGCTATATGCCCGAAGGCATATATTAGCCCAGCCATGTTGTGCGGTATTCACCACCCCTTTAGAAGTTCCCTAGACACTTGTACTAGCAGCTAGTACCCTTGGCCCCTATCTAGTGGTGCTGTTGGTGTGATCCCAGGTGTGAACTTTCTGTTACCCATCCACTCATCAAGGTTCCTCTTGAAGAGTGATAGTGAGGGGCTCTGTCTTATGTAGATCGGGACACTGTTCCATAGTAAGGGAAGTCTCTGCGAAGGGAATCTATCCCTCCAGCATGTTCTATTCATTGTAGTGTTGAAGTTTATATCCCTAGAGTGTGTAGCTTGAGTAGATTTGGTTTTGTTAAGATGGAGCATGTTCAACAATTCTGGGTTGGACATGGCTCTGTACGTTAGACAGAGATCGCCTCTAAGAAAGCGGTATGCAACAGAGAACAGTCTTAGCTTTTTCAATCGTGCTGCATAGGGCAACTGTTTGAGGCCAGTAATCCTCTTGGTTAGGTACCTTTGTGGTCTATCCAGCTGCTGGAGATGTCTAGCCAGGTACATTCCAATTGGTACATTGTACTCAATAATGGGTCTGATGAGGGAAGAGTAGAGGGGCACCATTACATCCTTAGATCTTGATGCGAACCCTTTAGTTATCAGACGGGTCACATAGAAGGATTTTCTAACCACTTTGACAACATGGTCATCAAAGGAAAGCTGACTATCTACTTGGGTCCCTAGATCCCTTATTTCTTCTTCAGATTTCAGGGGATTACCTCTTATGTTGTAGTTTGCGGGTACTCTGTTTTTTCCAAAGGGGATTACTATGCATTTTTTTTGCATTTAGCTTGAGACCATGGCTTTGACACCATGCATCAATCTCATTTAGGCCCTTCTGTAGGATCTCCATGTCGGCCAGAGACTCTATTATAGCACCCAGTTTGCAGTCGTCCGCAAACTTAGTCAGCCACAGCCCTTCCGTGCTTGCCTGTACTTCTGAGAAGTATATGCCAAACAGGAGGGGCCCCAGGACAGAGCCCTGAAGCACACCACTCATTACTGGTCTGGATTCGGACATAGATCCCGCTACTCTTACTTTATGGGATCTGTCTGAGAGCCAGTTTACGATCCATCTTGTGACGTAAGGGTTTATGCCCAGGCTGGTGAGCTTATCAATTATACCTGAATGGGGAATGGTGTCAAATGCTTTAGCAAGGTCAAGGTAAGCCGTGTGTACCTCCTTTCCCTTATCTATAGCCTGAGTAACTGTCTCAAAGAAATCCACCGTGTGGGGTCCAGTGACTGGAGGTTCCCAATCTCTCCATTTATGAGTTCCATAATGATTTTCTCCATAGCCTTACAGATCAGACTGGTCAGGCTTATTGGTCGGTAGTTCCCACTTTCAGTTGTGGCCCCACCCTTGTGTAGCGGGACCACCATTGCCGTGCGCAATTCTATGGGCACATATCCTGTGGAGAGGCTGAGACTGAACAGGGTATTAAGATGCGGGGTTAATTCCTTTTGGAGCTCGCGTATGACACAGCCTGGGACACCATCTGGTCCCATGGAGGCAGTGTTTTTAGCTTTAGATAGAGCCTTGGTAACCAATGTATCAGTAATAATTGGACTTACACAATCCCCTAGAATGGTAATAGGCGCTGTAGGTGGTGAGGGGGGGGTGGGATTTGCACTAAACCTGTCAGCCAAGATGTTGGCAATGTCAGAAGGGTCAGTGTATTTTGTTCCATTTTGTACTAGCTCAGAACAGACCTGAGCATTGCCATTTAAGTTTTTGACATAGCCATAGAAGGCCTTATGGTTATCCTTGGCATCCTTGGCAACTTTCTTTTCAAAATTAGCTTTAGTTGACTTGATAAGGGCCCTCAATTTCTTACTAATGCTGATCAGGGATGATTTTTCTACTTGAGATTTGGCCTTTTTTTGTATAAGTCTCCTCCTTTTATTGTAAAGTTTGCTTATGGCCAGGGGCCACCAGACTGGTATCTTCTTGCTTGAGGAAGAAGTCTTGGTTTTATTTGGGATAGCACGGTTCATGCAATCCTGAAGATGCATATAGAGTGCCTTGGTGTAGGATTCCGCATCCTGGATATCATTATCCTTCTGCAACTTAGGGGTTTGCTATCAACAAGTAGTGTGGTGTACCGGTAGTACTGTAACTGTACTTTACAATCATTTTAATGGATGACAATTTTCTGTATGCATTAGATTCATATAAACCTCCTGTGGCTAGGTGGTGCATTGTGTCACATACAGTGTGCTATGTGCTGTTGTATAGTCTTACATACTGGTTTCACTTTGTTGCTGTGCAGAACATGGTTTAATATATAGAACGTGCCAGGCACTGTCAGGCAGTTGTGGGCTGAGCACTGATGTGTGGGATTAAAAGTGTGTATCTACTGACAGCCAATAGGTTGCTAAATATGTCATTTCAGTGATATCTGTACTTTAGAATGTTAAGTGTGCCACAAGACTTGCTCACAATAATTGTCATATTTTCTTACAGGGACATGTCTAATCATCTCAACCCTGCCTATTCCCCTGAAGAGGAGGAAGTTATCATCTCCACACTAGTACAACATCACACCCTGCTGTTCTCCAGAGCCAGCCAGGACCAGCATGAGCATACTGGACTGTGGCAGGATGTTGTCCGTCGGGTTAATGACATAGGCATGCATAAACGGACTTATGAGCAAGTACGCCATCACTGCAGTGATTTAATCAGACATGTCTGGCAGCATGCCTCTAATGTCCGCAGACAACAGCTTGCCACAGGTGGTGCTGCAGCATCACACTCGCCCCTCACCAGAGTGGAAGAGCTGCTCCTCAGCGTGGTGGCTCCTGGCCAACCACTACAACAAACATGTGTCATCATGGAGGCCGGAGTCACCCAGCAAATTGACTGCGAGCGTGCAGGTAACATGCCATATCTGTAGACTACTGTTTGCTTGATTGTTAGAACATGCATATGTCAGCTGTGTACTGTGTATTTGAAAGATGTGGAACCTGGTGTTGTGCAATACTGATAATTTTGAACATAATCTGTATGCCTGTGACTGTCAACTGTTCTACTACTGTAAAATTGTAAAGTCACAGCAGCAATGCCACAGTTGTTGACACTGACAAACTGTCTCATATCCTTGTAGGTCCCTCTGGTGTGACAGCAAGACAGCAGACCCATGCTGGTCAGTGTTCTACATTTCATATGGCAAATAACATGTGCATGTCATAGGTGGGTTTTAGGCCATTTACACATGTACAACACCTACACATAATGCATGCTCTGCAAGTTTCCTGTGGGACTATGCACATCCCGGTAGCATGAGCGGCTGCCTCAAACACATGCTATACACAGAGCATCCCAAACCATTGTGGTACACTGTAGTGGACACTGTATAGGCAGAGTCAATACACATGCACACAACATACACCACCTTGTCATATGCAGTACATGTCAATATCATACACATGGTGTATGTAGACACCTGCTGTAAGGTCAGGCTCCAGTATCCCAAATGTCATCCACAGAGCACACATACTATACCTGAGGGGTAGAGGCCTATCATGGGGCATTGCAAAACTCTTCAACAAACAAGACATCCATGTTAGGCAATGCTCCCTATTGAACACCTTACATGCCCTTGTAACAACTGCCTGTGAAATGGTTAATGTAGCCACAGTGCAGCAGTTCAGGTACAGCACTATAGTTGCCAGTGTGACACACATTAGTGGCCTTGAGTGACCACATGATGCTGCCTGATGATGGCTCATGGTATTACACAACATCCAGTTACAGTAACTACAGTACAACACATAGCATTCATTACTATACACCTGACAGTTGTGTGCATCCATCCATGGTATGTATACCTGTGAGTGATGGTGCACAGGACGTTGAAAAAAATGTAATACTTGCACAGCAATGTTGTGTCCATGTACACATTGTGTTCCAGGGTGAGGCCAATCATTGAAGAACACACATGCATCAAACAGATGTATACTGTTATTAACAAGGACTCTCTACACTCGCACTGCATGTTGGTGAGCAACACACATCTTGCATGCTGACACGTGTGATAGGAATCTTTGGCTTGTGATACTGTACTCCACCATCAACCACTAATGGGTATGTTCTGTATTGCTGTTGGTGTGTGTGTGTGTGTGTGTGTGTGTGTGTGTGTGTGTGTGTGTGTGTGTGTGTGTGTGTGTGTGTGTCTACTTTAGTGGGTAGTGTATTTGTGTGCATGTGTGCATGTGTAAATGTTTGGATGTGTTCATGTGTGCATGTGTGCATGTGTTCATGTGTTCATGTGTGCATGTGTGCATGTGTGCATGTGTTCATGTGTGCATGTGTGCATGTGTTCATGTTTGCATGTGTTCATGTGTTCATGTGTGCATGTGTGCATGGGTTCATGTGTGCATGTGTTCATGTGTTCATGTGTGCATGTGTGCATGTGTGCATGTGTGCATGTGTTCATGTGTTCATGTGTGCATGTGTGCATGTGTGCTGACATCAGGTACAGATTGTAAAGTGTGTTTCCTGTCTCCCTCTCACATGTGCTGAGGTTGTGTTGGTTGAGTGCAGCAGGGAACCTGAAGATACTGCCACAAATAGTGGTGATGATGAAACATGGGTTGTGGCACAGGCAGGTTTGACAGGGTCTGTCGTTGTTCCGCCAATCAACAGTACACAGCTTTCCACACCATCTATGCACACATTCATACTGCCAATACATCCCTCATCACCAATGGCCTTAGCTGAGGGACAGCATACAGTAGGCATTGACCAGGATAGTGTGGTATCTGTGGCACATGCAACCCCTCACAGCAGCCATACCCAGAATCCTAGGATGGTACCACATAGGCAGATGTCCAGGGGTTCTCGTGCGAGCACCACTGGTCGGAATGCCCCTGGCAGATGTGCCCCCACAGGTCTTACAACCTCAGGTATATTCCGGGCTGTTATGCAGGCACAGGCAGGTATGGAACGGTACACCAGACAGGGACTGAGGGTGCAGAAGGCCCATAACACCACTATCAATGACAGTATCCCTGAACTTGCGGGTGCAGTGCATCACTACACCGAGGTCATTGATAGACATTGGGGGGAGACATTAGATGTCCTCCGCAATGTAATGTCCATGTGCCAGGACAGTGTAGGACAGCTGAGATGTGGATGTATGCCAGCAACATCATCGGCTGGCAGTCATTGCGGACAACACCCGAGTCACAGCCGCACCCGTAGTGGCAAGTACCAGCCCTAGCAATGTTGGAGCAGGGCTGTCAATAGACTGTCATAGAAGACCACGTGCATGTGGCTCTGGCCAGTCCCAGCAGGGACATGGGTCCAGTCGACATGCCTCTGCCTCTGATGATAGTACCCAGTCTGGCTTAGTACCCGATACTGTCCGTTGCACCCCTGCCAGGCACAGGTACTCTGTCCGTGGCCAGAGACAGTGATCTGTACAGCCTGGCAAGTACAGTCTGTGGCTGTCCCACAACCTCCATATACAGCAGCCACATGGTGGAACTGTGTGCATGCAGACACACACATAATCCAAACACGTAGGGCTAACACATACACACACACATCACATCAACATTGACCCATGCTGTACTGTTGCATCACACACACACACACACACACACACACACACACACACACACACACACACACACACACACACACACATACATGTCAATTGGATGGGTCAATGTCAGGCTCTGGCAAACCAACAACATACCCTGTGCATATGATGAAACTGTGCCGCCTCCTGTCATCTGTAACATTGATGCAGGAACAGGCTAACATGGTGCTGATGCACAGGGTGACTTTATAGCAGTGTAGCAATGTTAGCATGTTGTCAACAGTACAGTGTAATGATATCCCTGTAGGTATATATGAGCAGGCATGATGCATTAAAGCTTTGATAATCAAAGTAGTATTGTTTGCAACAGTGTTAATTCCAAAAATGTATTGTCCGCCCATGTGCCACTTGGCTGATGTGTGTAGTTTTAGTAGCGTGTGTTGGTGAGTGGACAGTACATGTGTGATGTGTGCAGTACAGATTTGCAGGTGTACATTTGTGAACATGGTGGAGGTGCACTGTCTGCATAGTGGACACATGGGAAGGGTGACATGCCCTGTATTACACAGTGTGAAAACTTCATTGTTTCTATTGGTGGCCAGTATGCATTTTAATACACATACGTTTTAACTTGGGTACACATGTGTGTATGGCATGGTTTGACACTATGCTGTGGGTGATACTGTTACTATCTGTCATTGGTTTGCATTCTGGTAGTGTACACAACCTCAACAGCATGACCATGACCGATCATTAGATGATGTCTTGACAACTGACACACAGATGTAGGGAACTCAGTAGCATTTGTATCCGTCTGGTATTGTACTATACCAGTAGCCAGTGGTATTGACCGCCACCCATTCCTGGGATCACTCCTGTCTGGCACATAGCCCTCTTAGGTACAAGCAAACACACTAGGGATATGTCCGTCCACATCTGGAAATGCATACAGTGGCCTACAATGCATTCTCCGGATGAGACACTTATCCTCCACAAAGGTATCATACAGACAGATACCCGTTGTCCAACACATGCTGCAAAGCTGTAAGCCAATTATAGCATAGTCATCCACATTTGTTAAACATAGTATTCTGACAGTACCACATAGGTAGTAGCCCCAAATGTGTAGAACGGGTATCGATGTGTACATACAACCAAGTGTTATGTCATCTGTCCTTTGGTATTCACATTTCCATAGGTATTCTGCAGTCCCTCTGTGTATCACATAACCAATAAGGGGTCTGTATGCATATCCACAAATTTGTTGTACATCTATAATGAATGTCCATTATTGACAGACTTTGTTGTGTTTAAACATGTCTGAAATATACCCAAGGCATGAACCCTCACTCACACTTTTCTATAGAAACTGTCATGGCTGTGTGAGGCACAGATGACCTAGGCCACAGATCACTACAGTGGCTGGCCTTGTCACAAACATATATATGTGACCGAAGGTCTGAGAAGCAGCAGCACAATATGTCATAGGTGACAGATGTATTCATGTAGAAAGCAGGCTTCACACATATGAACTAATTGAGGTCACATGTACATATATGTATTTGCCACACAGATACCTGAAGTGTGCAATGCACATACTATTGTTATACTGATATGTCATACAGTAGTAAAACCTAAACACACAACACATTGACCAACAGTATCATGCACGCACACACAGCTAGTGCAGGATTCAAACCCCTACCTAACTAGGTTATGAAATTAGAAAAATACACATTAACATGACTCGCTATATGCTTTATTGGGGGTTTACATCTCCACTGCTATATTTGTAGAATGCTGACATCATCAGACTTGCCAAACAGGAATATAACACTTTTAAAGTGTTTGCCTAGTCTCCAAAAGGGCAATACTCTCAGAACGAATCACACAGAAACATACTTTTTTATATGCACACACACACTCTCAACAATTGTAGGATTCAAACCCCTGCCTAACTACGTTATGATACTAGAAAGATACGCATTAACGTGACGTGCTATATGCTTTTCTGGGGGGTTTTGTCTCCACTGCTATATTTGTAGAATGTTGACATCATCAGACTTGCCAAACAGGAATATAACACGTTTAAGGTGTTTGCCTAGTCTCCAAAAGAGCAAGACTCTCAGCGAGAATCACACAGAAACATACCCCCTCACACCCACACAACACACTCAGCAATTGCAGGATTCAAACCCCTATCTAATTAGGTTATGATACTGGAGAGATACGCATCAACACGACGCACTATATGCTTTAGTGGAGGCTTTCATCTCCACTGCTATATTTGTAGAATGCTGACATCATCAGACTTGCCAAGCAGGGATATAACACTTTTAAGGTGTTTGCCTAGTCTCCAAAAGGGCAATACTCTCAGAAAGAATCACACCCCCTCACACACACTCAGCAATTGCAGGATTCAAGCCCCTACCTAACTAGGCTATGATACTGGAGAGATACGCATTAACACGATGTGCTACATGCTTTACTGGGAGTTTTAATTTCCAGTGCTATATTTGTAGGATGCTGACATCATCAGACTTGCCAAACAGGAATGTAACACTTTTAAGTTGTTTTCCTAGTCTACAAAAAGGGCAATACTCTCAAAGGAAATAAAACGCACACAAACTCAGCAATTGCAGGATTCAAACCCCTACCTAACCATGTTATGATACTGGAGAGATATGCATTAACATGACGCGCTATGTGCTTTACTGGAAGCTTTTATTCACACTGCTATATTTGTGAGATGCTGACATCATCAGACTAGACAGGGTAATGTGTGTGCACTTAGATTTATGCAATCCCAGGACTGAGACATGGGGGACAGCAGGTGTTACCAGCTTGAACAGGACTCCACAAATCTTACCTTTTGTGATCTATCTGTGGCCCAGTTGCCAATCCATCTGATGACAATACATATTTATGTACAGGTTATTGATTTTGTGGATACGACATGTGTCTGGGATGTTGGAAAAGGCCTATTCGAAGTGTGTGTGGGACGTGCGTAGCTCATTTCATTCATGTATGTCCTGGGTGGCTGCCTTGCAAACCGTCTAGCAGGTTTGGGTAACATGATCTGCCCATGACCAGTCCAAAGTTGGAAGGGTTGTGTGTTTCTAGGCTTCCAATAGCTCTGTTTCTGACTTCTATCCTGATGGACTCTATGGCCTTGCAGATCAGACTTCCTCGGCTTATAAGACTATAGTTCCCATGGTCTGTTGTGCACCAACACGTGTGTAGTGTGCCATATGTTGCTGTAACCCATTCAACAGTTTCATATCCTGTGGAGAGGGTGAGGCTCAACAGACTGTTCAGGTGCAGGCTCTGTTTGTTCTGCAGTTCACTTATGAAACATATAGGGGCACAATGTAATTCAGTTGATGCCATGTTTTCAGTTTTGGAAGGAGCTGTTTACCCATTCTACATGTGATATCTCATGGTATGATGATCGGGACTTTTGTCAGTGGGAGGTGGGTATGTATATATGGGCCTGTCTGACAGGATGTTGGCATTGTCAGTCATTTACAGTTGGCCCTGACTCAGGACATATATAAGTGTACATTGCTATTTATGACATAGCTGAGGGTAGTGTCATGGTTCTGTATGGACTCCTTCGCAGATAATCTTTACATGACCTGGATTGGATAGTGTTTGCAGTGCACATTGTTTATTGATGATACTGATTTTGGGTATTTTTTTCTTTGCTTTTCAACTTTCTATGACCAACCTAAGTATCTGTAGTACATATTTGATTATGACAGGGTTCCAGTATATTATGTATGTGTCTGTTGTCATATCACTGTGTGCACAAGTCAGGATTGATGAATTGTGAGAGGTTCCTGGGTTAACACATGCAACGGCCTGATATGTGTGGCCCACTGCTGTACTCACACATGACCTAAGTGCGTGAGCATGCCCAGTTTGGACTTTCAGTATGTCGTTGCCTGACATTTGCCTCATTTAAAGTGTGTGAGCATGCCCAGTGTGACCTTTCGGTATGTTGCTATGTGAAGTCCACTACATTTGTTGATGTGTGTGAACACACCCAATATTAACATTTATACTATACGTGTGTTGTAAATCGAGTTGAATTTTTAATGCAGGGCTCACCTTTGTGTCATAACTCTACAGGGATTATGCTGTGCCTGCGGGGTTTCCAGGAGATACTTTGCATAGACTTATCAACATTTATTCCTACAGGCTGACCAGTGAAATACTGTCATGGTTTAGTGGTTCAGTACTGTGACTATAATGCACAGTATCCTGGGTTCAAGGACTGTCACTGCTTTATATTTTCATACTGGACAGACCAGACTGCTTAAGGAACAGTAAAGCAAATATGACCATATTTACCTGCTTTTGCTCAACTATGCCCAACATTGAAAAAACTTGTACAACATTGCTCAACGTTAACCAACATTACTGAACGCTGCCCAATATTGCTCAACATTGCCCAAAGTTGTGCTACTTAGTGTGTGCAATTTTGTTTACATATACTAAATAGTGGTAAAAGCTGTTTAGCACTGCTTTATATTGCTTAACACATGGCAATCATGCCTCAGGTGGTGCTGCAGGGCTGCCTATGTTGGATGCACATATTACACTCCCTATAATTGTTTGAAAACAGGTAGTGTCAAATTAGGCATCTCTTTTACTATATGTGCGAGTCAGAGAGAGGTATAATTTCCAGGGTTCCTACTGAGCCAGTGTATGTGCTATGCATTGCCTCTTTGCCAAGGCCAAGGCATACTGGGCATGCCTCCTTCTGCCTACTGGGGCAGGCTCAGGTTGTTCCTCCTCCGATTCACGCTCTGCCTGTGATGGCCTTGGCAATGGTGGGGGGATGTTTGGCCTGGCCCTATGCTACTCCTGCTGCAGCTGTTTTCACAGGATCATATTATGTAGCATAGCACACACCATGACTATTTGGGTACATGTAGTTGGTGAGTACTGCAAGGGTCCACCAGATGTGTACAGGCACCGGAACTGTGACTTGAGCAGCCCAAACACACGCTCGATTACATTTCATGTTTGTGAGTGTGCCTCATTATGGCGTTCCAGTTCAGGTGTGTGTGCATTTCTGATGGGTGTCATCAACCACGGCTCGAGTGCATATCCAGCATCCCCCACTAGGTGACCATGAGGGATGTCCCCATTGGCAAATGTCTGGTACAACTGTGTCAGATGCCAGATATGGGAATCAGGGTAGCTTCCAGGGCAGCCAGCAGACACATTCATTATTATGCCCTGGGCATCACGCATGACCTGGCAGTTGATGGAGGGGAAACCCTTGCGGTTATAGTAGACCCCACCCCGCTCACCAGCTGGTGCTTTGATGTGTATGTGCGTGCAGTCTATTGCACCCACTATCTCAGGGTATTCAGCTATTTGCTGGAAAAGACAGATATTGCTGGCCAATACCTCATGGGAATTGGGGAAATATACATGATCACCGACATGTGCTGACATGGCATTCAGGAACTGGTGCAGTACCCTGGATGCTGATGCCTGTGAAATGCCCATCATATCACCAGTTGGTCTCTGGAAGGTACCTGTTGCTAGTATTCTTAGGCCAACACATACCTTGGTTTCCACTGGTATGGGTTCCCCTCTGTTGGTTCTGTGTGTGAGGCGTGGCCTGCACAGCTCAACAATTTGCTGCATGAGGTCTCTGTCCACTCTATAGCGCTCCACTATCTCCAGCTCATGTAGCCCCTGGTAGGTTACCCTGGGCCTGTACACTCTTCTCCGTCTCCTCACTGTGGGTTGCTCAGCAGAATTCGCATTATCACCACCCTCAGCATGTTGCATATGTTGCCTTATAACAGCAATGGCAGCCCCTAACATTTATTTGTCTCAGTAAAGCTTTTTCAGTTTTCACTTCTATTAGCTTACTGCAGTGTTGCAGTGTCTCTGAGAAAAACATAGTGGAAAGTTGTTTGCAGAGTTTTAAGTGCTGGGCTGGGCTAGTGTACTGCCTGTGTAATTGGCTGATTCTGATTGTTTTCACCTGCTAGCTCTGCTACTTCTCCTTGGTTGCCTTCCTACTATGTGTTGTGCTTCCTTTTCCCTTTCTGTTTCCATGGGGGGCAGCGCCGTGCAAACAAGCGCAAACACGTGCACACAGGCTCACACACACACACACAGTCTTACATGGCCTAACACTTGCTGACTGCGGCTTAAACGCATGCACACAGTCGCAAACGCACTTAGACAGGTTTCAACAACCTTACACTTGCTTACTCCGGCTTAAACGCGTGCAAACAGGCGCACACGTGCGCACACTGTCTTACTCGGTTTTACAGGCGCGCACACGCGCACATACACGGTGCTGGCACTTCTACAAGAAATTTTAGTGTTGTCCACAGCATACTCATTCTATTTCTTGCCTTTAGCTGGGGTAGCTGTTGACATGCCTCTTCTAGTGATGGGTAACTGACAGCAAACACATGCCACTCTATTCCAATGAGCTTACATTCTTTCATACATACCTCCCTCATGATGTCACCTATCTTCTACTCTGATACTCCCCTTATCCTACTCTTACACTCCACGGACTTTGCTCATTTGCCATGTGAAATTGGGATTTACTACCCTTACCCTCATTTGCATAAGATTGCCTACTAATGCTTGGTTACATCTCTTAGACTGAGCTACCCCTCTTAGCAACCTCTACTCAGTTGCCATGTTGTCTTCAGCCTGCCATTCACTTGCATGGCAGATGTATTTTTATAATAAAATGACTATTTTTGGCTTTTTTTCGGTTTTTACAACGCAGTGCATTTGATTGACACTGCTCTATGCTTAAACTTTGCAGATCGAGGTAAAAAATAATTTATTAATTTTTTTTTTTTGCAATGGGTAGAATTGCCAATGGCAGTATATTTGGCCATTAGCATGCTTCCTCAACTGGATGCATCCTTTATTTGGAGCTGTCACTGTTCTGTTTTGCTATGTGCAGACAACCGAGTACATTTCTGCACATAACACTACTCTTACTCGGACAAGTTAGGGCTTTCTGGATCACAAATTTACCTCATTTGCATATCCTAGCCCTGTCCGTGTAAGAGGAGTTTTAGGAGCTCTCTTGCACGCCCCTGCCGGCTGTTCCTGGATCGCTCGGCAGCCATGTTGGCTGCATGGAGTCTTACCCTACTCTTAGACTTCGTGCAAGCCTTCGTGAATCCGGCCCAGTATAAATTAGATAAACACATATCTAAGTAGTTTGTCAGAAGTGCAAGCCAAGCAACATCACAGATGAGCAAATGCAAGTCTAACAAAGCTAGAAAATCACAACAGAGGACAGAACTACATCAAAAAACCGTACATGTGAAAGACAAACAATCAAGCACAGTGACAAATATACTGCAGAAATTCAGCAAAATTGCTGTTAAATACACAAGTAGGTGTACACAACCCAAAGAAATATGTAATGGAATGCATATGTCACACACATATGCCATGTCAGTGTAAACACACAGGTGTAAGTGTATATATATATATATATATATATATATATATATGTGTGTGTGTGTGTGTGTGAGTGTGTGTGTGTGTGTGTGTGTGTATGTGTGTGTGTGTGTGTGTGTGTGTATATATATATATATATATATATATATATATATATATATATATATATATATATATATATGACTGTTACTGGCCTAAGGAATGCACATGATTGCAAGGTCAATACATATACACAAACCATATATATGACTGTTACTGACCTAAGGAATGCACATGATTGCAAGGTCAATACATATACACAAACCAATGACATATAAGTATATTTACAAATATATAACATTACAGCTTAACAGATATATCAGAATGTGCACGAGTTACAACAATGCACACTAGTTAACACACAAGTATAATGAGAACAAGGATGTATTGCAAGGACTAGCCAGTGACTTGTGTGCAGATGTCCTGCAGCCATAACATAGTCAAACATTGGTACCTGTTTACCATGTCAACAAAGTAATAAATGGTAATGGTCAATAACTGCAACAAAGGGAAACATATCTGCCAAATATAATATGATAATATGAAGGTGGAGGGAGATGGACAACTTGGGCCCACAACAGGGAAAAGCAGGATAAGGTAATTGACACACTACAAATGCATGTGTACTGCACACAGGATGCTGTAGAAGCCAATCCAGAATACATTTAGGCAAATGGCAAATGTATGTCACATGGGCAGAATGATTTCTGATGTCCACAGAACTGTTCATGTATAAATCACAAACATATAGTAATATGCAGTTGTGTCACATCAACATGCATAGGTAAACAAGCTAAGAATTTCAAGCTCATACTCATATACTGTTATGCAAAAGTTGAATAAACAATGGCAGGTGTACGTTACGTACCCTGCTCATTAGTGGGCAGAGAAAGCTCCTGTGAACATCACTACTGCATATAAGTGGTGAGTCAGTGAATGCTCACATGTCAAAGGTACGATCGTTTGTTACTGTGAATCCAGCTATATGCAGAGGCATGAACAATCAGTTAATGTGTGCAAATTTGTGCAAAAGTTATGAACTTATGTGAATAAGTAATGGCTACTGAAATGTAAGATATAGGAAACACAGTGTAATGTACTATTATATAATTAATTATCTGTAACACTGTGTATACCTTAATGCTATATTTGTGTTTGATGTAGTCAGAAAAGAAGGACTGCCCATATCTATGATACACCTTTACATAACTCCACATGGCATCAGTATTGCTAACACATGGTTCATAGGTTCATAGGTTCATAGGTAGGTCCTAGGCTATTGGCCCTAGGGCCTATACAAGCCTAGCCAAAAAGGTACCATGGCTTTTGCCACCCTAAAAATTATTTTCCTGTGCCCCTGTCAAGCAGAACCACAGAAGTGACCCCCGGGGTGAATTTCCTATTACCCATCAATCATCAAGATTTTTCTTGAAGAGTGTTAATGAGGAGCTCTGTTTGACATACATAGGTAGTCTGTTCCAAAGTATGGGAAGTCTCTGGGACAGGAATCTATCCCTCCAGCATGTTCTGTTTATTGTGGTGACAAGGTTTAGGTCCCTAGAGTGTGTAGCTCAGAGAGATTGGGATTTCTTTAAGTGGAGCATGTCCAACAGCTCTGGGTTTGACATAGCTTTTTATGTTAGGCAGAGATCGCCTCTGAGTAGGCGATATGTGACGGAGTAAAGCTGGAGTTTTTTGAGATGGTCTGCGTAAGGCATCTGTTTGAGACGAGTAATCCTCTTTGTGAGGTATTTTTGCAGCCTTTCCAGTTGTTGTAGATGTCTTGTGAGGTACATACCAAAAGGGGTGTTGTACTCTATAATGGGTCTAATGAGTGATGAGTAGAGGGGAACAATGACCTCTTTTTTCTGGATGAGAAACCTTTTGTGATGAGGTGTGCCACATAGAAGGATTTTCTGACCACTGTGGCAATGTGATTATCAAAGGAGAGACTACTGTCCACCTGTGTCCCAAGGTCTTTTATCACACTTTCAGTGTTAAGTAGACTACCACCTATGTGGCAGTTCATGGGTACAGAGTTTTTACCAAAGAGGATGACAATGCACTTTTTGGCATTGAGCTTGAGACCATGTCTTTGACACCAGGCATCTGTCTCAGTGAGGCCCTTTTGTAGGATGTCCACATCATTAGGAGTTTTGATTATGGCTCCTAGTTTGCAGTCATCTGCAAATTTAGTTAGCCAAAGACCTTCTTTGTTAGCCTGTACTTCAGAGAAGTAGATACCAACAGGAGAGGACCCAGGACTTAACCCTGTGGTACTCCACTTGTTACTGGTCTGAAGTCTGATTTGGAGTCTGCTACTTTCACGGTGTGGGTTCTGTCAGTAAGCCAGTTGGCAACCCATCTTGTGACACAGGGATTTATATCTAGTTTAGTGAGTTTATCTATAATTCCAGAGTGGGGAATGGTGTTGAACGCCTTGGCGAGATCTAGATAGGCTGTGTGAACCACTTTACCCTCAACTATGGCTTTGGTGACTACTTCAAAGAAGTCTATCAGGTTTAGGAGACATGATTTGCCTTTTACAAACCCAAACTGTTTGGGGTCCAGAGTTTGGAGATCTCCAATGTCTTTGTCTATGGGTTCCATGATGATACGTTCCATGGCCTTGCAGACCAGGCTCGTCAGGCTAATGGGACGGTAGTTCCTGGGTTCTGTTGTGGCCCCCCCTTTGTGGAGTGAGATAACTGTCACGGTGCGCCATTCAATGGGCACAAAGCCTGAGGTGAGGCTATGATTGAACATGGTACTTAGGTGGGGTGCCAGTTCATTCTGTAGTTCATGTAGAAGGCAGCCTGGGATGTTGTCAGGTCCCATGGATGCTGTGTTTTTGGCTTTGGAGAGTGAGGTTTTTACCTGTGCTGCCGTGATTACAGGAACTTTGCATTCTTCCGGTATAAACATGGGCCCTTTAGGGGGGGAGAGGGGGGTAAAGTTAGCACTGAACCTATCTGCTAGGATGTTGGCAATATCAGTTGGTTCTGTATATTTAGTGCCATTGTGCTGTAACTCTGAGCAGACCTGAGTGTTGCCATTGAGATTTTTGACATAGCTATAGAATGCTTTGTGGTTGTCTTTAGAATCAGTGGCAATTTTGTTTTCATTACTAGCTTTGGAGAATTTTATGAGGGATCTCAGCTTCTTACTGAGGCTGACCAGGGAGTTCCTTCAATCATGGGATTTTACTCTTTTTTTGCAACAGTTTCTTTCTTCTGTTGTAGAGTTTGTTTATGGCAGAAGACCACCAGATTGTCTTCCTTTTTTTGGAGGATAGCATCTTGGTTCTGTTAGGGATAGCACGATCCATGCACTCGTGTAAATGCTTATAAAGTGCATTTGTGTAGGATTCAGCAATCGTACCTCTATTGTCCATCTGCATGAGTTTTGTGAACTTTGCCACTTCTGTCTTAAGAAGAGTGAAGTTGGCTTTGGAGAAATTTTTTAAGGTTGTTTTCCTAATGGGGGGTGGGAGCGGGATGTGGATGTCTAGGGTGATTAGCTTGTGGTTGGATATGACCAATATGGAGCTGACCTCTGGTGTGGAACACCGGTCACCCATGTTGGTGATGACCAGGTCTAGGATATTGCTGCCCCTAGTGGGGGTGTGGATAAGTTGATCCAAGGTGTTGGAATTGATGATTTCCAGAAAACGTTGAGCAAAAGAGTTGGTATATGAGTAGTTTTCCCAGTTAATGGTAGGGTAGTTGAAATCACCCATTATTAGAGTGTTGGGTTGTACCTTAATATTTTCCAGTGTATCAAGAAAAGAAGAGTGGGAATCCTGGGGCATGGTGGGGGGTCTGTAGCAAGCTACAATCTGGATTGCGGTTTTGCCCAGAGTTAGTTGAACTTGGATAATCTCGGATGCATTATGCTGAGCAACTAGCTTGGAGGTTTGGATATCCTTAATGAATATGGACACGCCTCCACCTTTAGTGTTTCAGTACATGTTTGGTGGCCGAAAGGTGTGGTATGAATTATAGCCTGGTAATGCAGGGGTGCTCTCTGGAGCTTTGAACCAGGTCTCTGTCACTGCACAGATGTCAATGTTCTCCATTTTAAGGAGTGCCTCGAGTGAGTACATTTTGAGGTTTAGACTTCTAGCATTGAGTAGCATTACCCTCAAATTTTGCTTGCTTGTACCTGTTACAGTGGTGAATTTGTCATTTGAACCTTGCCTAAAAAAGGCACTATAGGGGTGGAAACAGCCTTTGCCAGTATCCAGAATCCCAAGGGCGACAGGTGCAGGCCATCTCTAGCAAAGCAGCGTGGTCTGTCGATCATGTCATCCCAGGCAGACAGATACTGGATTCCCTTAGAATGACACCAGAAGCTTAGCCAACTGTTAAAGTCAATCATTTTGTCTTTGTACTGTGGTGTCATTCTGGGTGATGGCAGGATGCTACTCAGTGCTAGGGTCATACCGGCCTGGGCTCCAAGATCAGAGAGCTCCTCTATGTCTCTTTTCAAGTAGTCCAGGGAGGTACGTCTCAGGTCATTCACACCAACATGGACAATGACAGAGCCATATTTATACTTGTTGTGGAGTGACCTGAGTGCATGTGTTATGTGGCAGATCCTGGCACCTGACAGGCAGCTGACAGTAACTTTTTCCTTGTTTAGCCTGGTGAGTGGAACATCAGTGTGCCTGACTATAGAGTCACCTATGACTAGAGTGTTGGGCACGTTATGCCTTATGGGCTGTAGTTGAGTGGCACACTGAGTATGTGGGCTATGTGTCATTTGGGTTGTGTTGGGGGGTGGAGGTTGCTTGCATTTCTGCTTTGGAGGTCTCTGTTGTTTGGGCAGATTTGTACTGAGAGCCTCAGTGAATGTAGGTGTGTGGTTTGTGCTTCTGTGTGTGTGCTTTGGTGGTGTAGGTTTTAAGGGACTATGTGATGAGTGTGGTACGGTGCAAATGTTTACCTTCTCCTCTTGACTGTCTAGGCCAGTCTTTGGTGAAGAGAGCTTTGCTTCCAGTTTGGCTATATAAGTGCATCTCTCACAGGTCATAGTGTTGGGTGGTAGGAGGAGAGGGTTGTCTGTGTACATGAGGCAATTGCTGCATTGTCCCAAGATGCCCAGATTCATCAGATGGCACACAACAAAGCACTGTGCAAGTGGACAGCATGATAACTGACATCCAAAATGCATGGGAATTTACAAGTCCTTTTGTTGCACATACATCATATGGCAATACACAAATCCAATACCTATGACACTTGCAGTGCTGGACTATGGACATCATCTGTTATCTGTCAGTTGTCCTTGATAAAACACGTTTATAGATTTATTGTTGCAACATTAGCAGCAGGTTAATTGCCACAATGCATGGGCAGTTGAATGAAAGCGTAATGTGTTAATGTGTGCCATTCACACATTGTAACATAATTAATGTTACACAACAATAACACAAGAGCATTACAGCTACATGGTATGCATACACAAGAGTGCATATACAGTCTAATCAATTATATGGCAATCAGCATGCTGACAGCATGACATAATTGGAGCACACAGACAATATTTATGGATCGGAGGCACCAGACTGATGGGGCTGAGCCTGTCTCCCTGAACGAATCATGTACAGCCCACGCCATATCCTGGAAGAATGTCCCTATCATATCCCCCATCTGTGTTTATAACATATTGGTCACAACCTCCCAGATATCTTCCTGATAACCATATCTGTTCTGGTCTTAGTGCATGTCTTCCAAAGTACAGCAGATATGATTGCAGGGGCAGGTGCAGGTCCAGCTTCCTTACCATCATCATCATCATCACCATTACCATCATCATCACCTGAAGTTTCCAGTAGTGGCCTAACATGTACTCATCATATGCATCTGATATGCAAACGACCATGGATCCCATGCTCTTTAAAGATGAATCGCAAAACACCACAGAAATGAAAAGTAGATGTCCATCACACAGCACATTCCCAAGAAGATCATAGCTGACCTTAATACGAAACTGATGTGCACATCTGCAATCTAACATGCTGAGCTAACATACCATTCACTGGTGAATTTTGCAAATACAAATATGAGACTGAAGGTATAGCAGCATACAGCAAACTTCTTATTTAAAACACAATCTAATCTTAAATGATGCAAACATTAACAAGTAGCAAAATTATACTAAAAAAAATGATGTTAGTGAATGTCTCTTAATGTACATAACAAATTCCTTGTGTCACTTTATTTATATTTATGAACATGACCAATAATTAAACATGTTAGTGAGAATGTATCAATCACCAATGTGAGCAGTTCAATTAAGTCCTTGCAATGGCAAGCATAACACAGCTTCTCAGTGGGAATCAGGACATCACTTGACCATTTGATTACTAGCCAGCATAAATTTTGTCTTGTCAAACATATGCAAAGCAAGCACATGTATCATATCCTGACATTTGAATGGAAGCATGCCCAGTACTGCATCATGCCACATTAACATAAAGAACTTTGAAAAAAAAAAGACTTGTAAGCATCAACATAACATTATCATTGTGACCTGCACTGTTTAATAATGTTGTCTGACTCAGTAAACTGTTCATCTGAGTGTATGGCAGTAGATCATTATCCCCTTTCTTTTTCCCTTGCATGTCTTCCCTGAACAGTTATGTCCATTGTGGATGTAAACATGAGGTTCAGCTGAAATTTCTCCCCCCACCCCATGTGGTAGTCAAAAAGAATTACTGTATACCACATTCCATGCAACCATTAGTAGGGAACAGGTCTTCTATGGAATTTCCAAAGGAAAATACACTGCACTGATGGGCCCCATGAAACATGATCTGTCTGGTTCACATGAATCACTTTCTAACTATAGCCTACAACCAGGTTTTGTGCCCAGATAATGGAAGATGGTTGCACTTGTTCCCCTGCACAAAGGAGTTCCAACCGCAGATCTGGATAAATAGAGGTCCGTAAGGTGTGACCAGCCTCATATGTAAGGCCATGGAAAGAATCATCATGGATATGCTAAATGAGGACATTGGTAATGTGCAAACACTGGTCCTATCAGTTTGGCTTTGTTAAA
Organism: Protopterus annectens; assembly: GCF_019279795.1. NCBI lineage: Eukaryota > Metazoa > Chordata > Ceratodontiformes > Protopteridae > Protopterus > Protopterus annectens. The sequence continues at coordinate 870,122,204 of NC_056732.1, forward strand.
GAAAGGTCAAAAACTTAAAGCCTATTAAATCTGGTGGATGTCATTGAGAGGGTCACCAAAGCATTGGATGTTAGCAAGACTGTGCACATAGCTTACCTCAACCTGGTCAACGCTTTTGATGCAATACCCCACTCAGCCTTTACAAACAAGCTTAGTAAATAAAGTATAAACCTTTTTAACCCCTACTGGATAGCCAAATTGCTCACTGATATGACCAAGGATGCCAAAATATGTGAAGCCACCTCCATCAGGAGCTGAGTCACCTGCTGAGTTCCCCATGGTTCACTATTAGAGCCACTGCTTTTTGGTATCTATTTTTTCTAAAGAGAAAGCAAATGGTGAAAGTTTATGGCTGACTACCTTGGCAGATGATTGCAAGATGGAGGTTATCATTGCCTCCCATGCAGACACACGCATTCTTCAAGAAGATCTATCAATAACTAACAAATGGCGGCAAAGCCATGCTCTTAAAATCAATTGTAAGAATTGCATGCTTGAATCCTTTGGAAAGTCAGCAAATAATTAACATGTTGATAATATGACCCCAGCACTCAATCCAGTGGTCAGGAATATTTATACCCATGTAGATGGTAGTCTTACCTTCGACAATAATGTGGCCACAGTGGTGAGGAAACCCTTTTGTGTTGCACAAGTTATAAGTGTGGGCATGTAGTTAGGTCCAAAGATGTCATTATCACACTGTGGTCTGCACTTGTCACAGCAATCATACTCTACAATGTTCCTTTCAGTATGTATCTGACCAAACATATGCAGAAGCTACAACTACCTCAGACTTTAAATAAACAAAGAATACAATGTGTAACAAACCTTCCTTATGCAGACAGCCTTAAAGACTTTTCGTTTACTCAGTCTGATATACATTTCTGAGGGGTGATTTTATAATTGGCTTACAATGCACCTGCAAAACCACTGATATGAATCTCCTGCATATTCACAAGGCAAGCAGTACCAGAAATACAAAGTGTAAGGACCAGAATTTTATCAGTGACTTCAACAGAACATGCTGGGGAGACAGGTATATGTCCCACAAACTGGACCTCCAATGAACAGGCTTCAAATCCATGTGAAGGTGAATTTGTCAATTATACAATTTAAGCACAATATACAGCATTGCACAGGAGGGCAGCTGTGGTGGTGCAGCGGTTAGCATTGTCACTTCTCAGTAAGAGGTTCTCTGGTTTGATCCTTGGCTGGGGTGCTTTCTGTGTGGAGTCTGCATGTCCTCCCTGTGGTCAAATGGGTTTCCTCTGGGTGCTCCAGTTTCCTCCCAAAGGCATGCAGTAGGTGGATCGGACACTCTAAATTGGACCTAGGTGTGAGTGAGTGCATGCATGTGTGTGTCTTCTGTGCAAGGTTCGGCACTGGGCTGGCAGCTCAACAATGTAAAACTCCACTACCAAACATGAACAGACAGGTGATCTGCTGTGGCAACCCCTAACCAGGAAAAGCTAAAAGAAGAAGATGCAGCATTGTGCAGGCATTTGTAAATTTTTACCGAGACTGTCACCTTTGCTAGGCTTAGAAAGGTCATTTGTGTAGTAAAAATCTATGAATGTAGGAATCTATAAATTGTAGTGTCTGCTTCTATTAGTTCATATAAACGGTCAGCAAGTATCATTGTTAAAATGAAGAGAAAGTGAGATGACAATATTATTGAAACTAGCCAAGCCATATGACAAATATCTATGCCAGGCAGCATGATAATTAACTGAACACACATCAATATAATGAATACAATAGGAACAAATATTTTATGTGTTTAATTACCACAGCCTGTGACATAAGAATCTAATATATGTTGTACTAACAATATGAGAATCTAATATATATTGTACTAACGGTATTGTAAGTACACAAAAATGATAACCAACAAATAATTAGTAACAATCAGTAGCCTGCAAAATAAAAACATCCTGATAATGCTTGCTGATTATGAAATGTTATAAAGAAATGCCTATTTCCACAAGTGCTAGAAAACCTAGAATACAAGTGTGTTGTAACAAAAGCACTAATGATGTTCTAGACAGTTGCAATACCCAACTGAAGATCATGCCATACAGTCTGCCAATACTGACACAACAGACACCTATTCAGTTAATAAATAATCAACCTATGTATACCAACAAATATAAACCTGCCCAACAAGCCAAAATATACAACAGTAAGCCTTTTTAAAGAAAACATCCATGCTTCAGTATGTGTGTGTCAAATATACCAAACTATGTGACATTTAACTTTTGGAGACATTTCAAAAGCTGTGTGCTGAAAAAGGGGCTTAATGTTACATGACATTTCCTCAGTTCTGGATTTAATTCACAATTTTCAGCACAGCTAAAGTGTGATTATTCTACTTACCTTACTGATGCATGATGGGTATTTGTGCATTGTAAGCAATATTCATGTTAATGTGAAAAATACAGGCATGTAAGATGGCTCAGCTGCATTTCATTTTACAAAACAGAAAAAGTAATCTGCATACTTCCCTCCTTCATTGCTCCTCAAGCCTGCACATCTCTTCGAAGCATAGAGCATGATTTCTGACTTTGTTGCCTAAAAAAAGAAAAGAGTAACTATGAATGATGTATTCCTCAAATAACAGTGATATACATTTCTGAGAACAGTTTCTGTAAAAATGCTTTGAAGAACATTAGATTATCACCACACATATATTTCAAGGTTATATACAGATTTGTATATCTTTGAACATAGATTAGAGGACATGAGATTCAAACCTACGAATGTAAAGTACATTGAGACTCTAATCTTGACACCTAACTGCTTATATAATACACCTTGACTGAAAGTGAATTTTATGAATGCAGTTAGTTGAGAATACAGTGATGTTATGACATCATCTGGATGAGGGATGTTCTACTAATATGTATCCTGGCTTAGGAATTCAAAGAATGAACATATGCTGGGTATGTATGTAATTAGTTGACAAAATTATTTAATGTCAGCACTGTGGTTAGAAACATTTACAGTAATTTTATACATACATTTCTCAGACAATGGGGCAGTGCCATGTATCATATAGCTTCTGTGAACAGAGACATGCAGGTTGCAGTATATGGACACAGTCAGGTATGTGTGATGGCAGGGATATTCCTTGGCAAAGTGCACATCACTAAGCAAATACATACATCTGTGACAAAAGGGAAATACTGCCAGCCCAGCTATTTGGAATTTTATAAATAACTCTATGTCATTTGTGAATCTTGATATGATTTATACAGAAGTGTTTGTAAAGTACTGAGCTTCAAGGATGTGCCCACTGTGTACCCTAGTGGAAAAGAATATAAATGTATATAAACTATGTACCTGTGCAAATGTATATGTTATAACAGTAGAAACTAGAACACACAGAGTTAACTTGCAAAATTTCAAGAAAATAGTTGAAATTAAATTGTTTTATGATTATGCTATAAATGTTATCTCTCAGTTTCAGTGCAGTAGCAGACATGATGTCTAGAGCTAGAAGTTTTTTGTATTGTCTTGAAAGAGAAGTAATTACTAAGTTTGAGATGTAGAAGTGTTTTATTGTTTTATGACTTCCAGGATCTGCAAACATCTGAGAGATATGTATTTTTCACAATATACCAAATGCTACAATGGGAGTTTAGCTTGGAAATAAAGTCAGGTGGCAGAAAGTTGTCATCCAAGCTAACCGAGCAGTAATATTTGATATTAGTTTAAGAACTCTCAGAGGGAGAGAGAGAGAGAGAGAGAGAGATAGAGAGACTGCATTTTGTATTTTGTCTTTGTCCTAACAAGAACATCCACTCATCACCACAGCTACACTTGCCTTGCTGTAAGTAAGTTTGTAGGGCATAATAACTCTTTTAAATTCAGATAGGAATATAGTAAAGTATAGCTTAGATGTTTAATTGATTTATTTGAGACTGTCCTGCAATCTTGTTTTAAATATTTCCTGTGATTTTTAAACTCTGATGTAACTAATTACTTAGAGTATTATCTTGTTCTTTTATTATTTATTATTAAATATATTTAATCCTTTTAATTGTGGCTGATCTGTTTACAGAATAGTACTTTCCATATTTATTTGGTGACACTGTACAGGCCACTCCTAAATAGCCTTGTTCTTGGTCAGACTACCATTTGGATTATTAGTAACATTACACAGTAAGATTGGATACCCTTTGTTAAGTGTCTTAGATTAGCTGATAAAGAGTTGGCTTGTGGGAGCTGGAACTACCTTATAGTCTGGGCAGAAGGGAGCATAGCTACTAAACCTGTGCCAGCCTTTGCCAGGCTTGTGTGTGTGCATTTGTATATAAATCAAATCAGAAAGTGTGTGTGTGCGTGTGTGTGTGTGTGTGTGTGTGTGTGTGTGTGTGTGTGTGTGTGTGTGTGTCTGTGTGTGTGTGTGTGTGCGTGTGTGTGTGTGTGTGTGTGTGTGTGTGTGTGTGTGTGTGTGTGTGTGTGTGTGTGTGTCAGCTACTTGGGCAGTGACATGAAGCACTGGTTAGACAAAGAGGGTGCTGCAGGTTTGACTTGGCCACTCAGCTGAGATCTCAACCCTATAGCTGTGCCAGTAGGGAGTCTTATTGGGGATCTGGAGAAAGAGGGTGAAACCAGCCCCAGACTGACTGTGATCTCTGTGTGTTCTTAAGGGAAATTGCACTTTACTGCATGTTTACTTGTCATCATCCCAGTGTGTACATTCCCCACTATTGTCAGTGGTGAGGATTGAGGATCCTTGATTACTGGGCCAGTGGAGGGGTGTCACAGCATCTTCCTTGTTTTGCACTTCAGCTGTAAGGCTGCCTATCCCACTCCCTCAAAGATAAGGATGATGTTGTTCTTGAAGTGAATATAATAATTAATGATCAAACAGAACTTGATAGCACTTTAAAAGATGATACCATATTGCAAAAAACAATCTTTGTCAGACATATAACAGCCTGTAGCAAGCATTCCTAACCTGCTGTTAATAAGTCATTACGGATTACAGGCATATTCATAGGAATTTGATGACTAACCGAGTCATTCATAACCATGCACAAAATAAACATTAATATCCATAAGTACAATATGATTCCCTACATAATTTCTATGAGTGAAGGAAACCAAGAGAAAAAAAATGTTGATATGTTTTCCCTTTGTGGAGTGGAACTCATGGCACACCACTACTGTATACAAGCATGCTGACAGGTTTCCTTACAGGCAGAACATGTGTCTTCTTAACAAACTGCCACTGCTTTAATAACTCTGCATGTTATAGATTATGGGCATATTCATAAGAATTCAATGAATAACTAAGTTATTTTCAAACATGAAAAAATAAACATTCATTTTAATAAGAGGAATATGTTTCACTACATAACTGCTATGGGTGAAGTAAACAAGATAACAATTACGGTTATGTTTCCCCTATGAGGATTGGAACCAACAGCAAACCTAAATCTAACCATGTTGGCTGGTTTTCTTACATGCCAAACTAACAAGCAGCATATTCCTACTCAACAAATAGGTACTGCTTGTGTTTATTGAATGCCTGTGGATAACAGTTGAATTCGGAAACTCCCAACACTTACTGACCATTATACCCTGAAAAAGTAACAACTATCACATAACTGAAAACATATGTGTAAGCAGTTGAAGAGGCATTGCTTTTGGCTTAAAATGTGATGGTTGTAAGAAAGTTCACTTTATTAGGAGGAATAAATTAAAGAAGTTATGTATGAGTTTATATACTACTGCAGTAGGCGATACTGTTGTACTATAAAGGATAACTATGGAATGCATTATCATCAGCTGCATAGGAGCTCTAGGCATCAGTGAAACACAAGGACAATGGATCTGTGGACTGATGTCGTTATATGATGGAAAAAAGATTTACATCTACAAAGTTCATAATCATGTATCTTATAAACATTACTAAATAAACACACAGCATGAGAGTCAAACGTGTGCTTATATGGAAAGCTGTTACCACATTCACGTAGTTTTCCCAATGAGTTACTTGTCACAACAGCAGCTTAATTGTTATAAAAACAACCAAATGATATATATGGGACAGAAATGTATCTCCAAATTCCATAGGAATGCTCAGGTATATGTAGAGCAGTCACACTTAATGTAGGGATCCATGGGGTATCTCTGCATCTCAGCAACTCTCTGACAAAGCTCCTCCACATCACTGTAATGCAGGTCATCATAGCACAGATAAACCTGCACTCTATTCCGGTAGATCCCCCTATGCCTTCAGTGCTCCCTTGCAATCTGGCTCTAGATGTCACTCATCATGAAGTTCTTTGGCCAGGCTCTCATTCGATGCTCCACTACAGCATAGATGCTTAGCTTCTGGCTGGTTTTGCTCTGTGGTCTGGCTGGAAGCATAGACACATTTCAACCTCCTGGAAGCAGCCATCATAATCGTCCAATGGAAAATGTATGATAAATGCAAAATTTGAAAAATGCTCACTGAGGTGAGGTCCCAGTCAGTTTGCAGGTAGTAATGGTCTAATTTGAAAATGTATCAAAATTAATATTTAAAAGTGGTGCTTATGTCATATTATCAGATCACTGGAAGGTAACGGTGCATGCCACTCATGGTACTGTTTATCAATACCTCTTGGGTACTTTTAAAGTGTGCCTGGGTGTTAAAGTTGCACATAGGCAATTTACGCAGATGTGTATTGTAATGGAATTCCAAAACCTAGAATTTTAATGAACTTCATAAATTATATATGGTGCAAATGGTACTTAAACATGAGTGCACATTAGGTCCTATTGTTTCATTTATTCTGACTCAGAGATAAATTGACACCTGCTAGCATTTCTGTTTTCAGGGATATTACATCTGTTAAAGTTACTCATTCTCAAAGGTATCTGTTTAAATTGATTTTTATTGAAAATGTGTGGTTTAACAGAAATTGTTGAAAGTTACTCGGCTGATGTTTGAATGACCTTTATGCATACAAGTGTTTTCATTTTTCATTAATTTATTTTATTTCCACATGCAGTTGTATACACAAATTTACATGGAAAATGTGAACAGTTCATTAAGACCGTCTGTATTTCTTACTGGTAATTCTGTATACTGTGGTTTAAGTACCAAAACCCACACATTCTGACACTATCTGTTTGTACTATGTTCTTTTGCTGTTAAGGATATTTCTTCATTGAAGTTTCTTTAAAAAAAGTCTTCATACTATGTTCTTTTTGCTGTTACAGATATGTTTTCATTGTTGATTCTTAACAAAAGTCTTAATACTGTGTTCTTTAGCTGTTATAGATATTTCTTCTTTGACGGTTCTTAACAAATGTTTTATAACTACTGTCTCAGTATACAAGAGAACCATACTGTCTGTGGCCTGGCCACATATCCTGAGGTTTTCCATAGCTTTCTATACATTATTCAATTGTTATTTTGTGTAATAATGAAATGCATGCAGACTTATGTGGTATGATGCTCTTTCTTCTGGACCTCCATTCAACAAATATATAGTGTAAGGTATTCTAAGCCCATACACAACCTCTAAAAATATTACAATTTATGTTAATTGTACAACTGTTATGTATGCAGGCATTGTTGTTACTTTTATATGTCACATTAGTATGTGTCACAGACAGTGTTTTATAGGCTTTTACATTGCACAGGAATGCATACTGTTTATGGTGACATACGCTGTCCACACAGTCATCTGTATAACTTGGCTCCCACATGAATATGATTGTGTACATAACAATGTCTTTCAGATGACCTGCTGTCTTAGGGGTGACAATTTCTACCCACAGGAAAATGACATCATACTAGATGGTCTCCGACAGCATGGATGGAGATTCCGTGGCCATACAGGGAATGCAGTTTGGAGAAATGAAGTGTGGACCAACTTCTCTAACATGATTAATGCAGTTGGAGGTCACAACAGATCCAGTGAGGCCTGTCAATGAAGCTGCTCAGACATGATCCTGCATGCAGCCAACAGGTTAAGATGATATGAGAGATCCACTGACTTCCTGTGATGACATCACAATATTTCTGGCCTTCCCACATACAGCAAGGGTGGAGCAACTTATACCTGGGGGTGGGATAGAAGCTGGAATTCCAGGTCAAACATATATGTCTTTATTTCCATGACATGAATTAGTATTGAGAAAATCATAATGTATTATTGTTGCATGCATATTAATGTATTGTAATTTTTGATTTACAGCAGCAGATTTGAGCCATGCACACAGATACACACAGGGTGATAACAATAAATATAAATTTAATGACATACTCATACAACTTCAGTACAGACAAAACTGTGCAACCAACATGTGTAGTGCTATCTGCATTGATATTCACTGGTCCATCTACTTCTGGACAGCACCAGGGAAGGGCAGGTGAGTGTCTCCTTACTGTATTACTGTGACCACTACCTGTTATTGCCTCAGTCTCATGTTATGGCACAGTTCTTTACTGTCATATTATTATTTCCCTATCATTGTACTATACAGGCACATCCACTGGGCACCCAAGCCATGCAGGCCCAGGTACAGGCAGACCAGGTATGTTACTGCAACAGGTTCATAGTCTGCATCAATGTGTAGCAGACGTGTGATGCATGATATTAATATCACTTTTTTCAACACACTGCCATCTGATAAACAGGTATAACATCCGTCAAATAAGTATCTGCAGACCCTGATACTGTGTTGTATATGACATGTTGTCAGTATGTTTTTTTCTAAATACATGACTGTGTTTTCTTTCTCTTTACATTCCCACTGCAGGATTTGCAGTACAACACACAAACTCTCAACAGCAGCAGTCTGTCAGTGGTATGCTATTATGTTTCATAGATGTCATTGCTGTTACTCCTGTTGTACTCCATTAATACTTTTACTCCAGTTGCTGTACTCCATTAATGCTGTGTCCTTCTTCCCATTCCTATTCCAGAATGCATCAACCTCATCAACTGCACATACAAGTGTTATGTCTAGGTCAAACCTTCTGTATGTTTTAACTATGTTTATATGGTTAATGGTGACAACTATGTGATTAATAATGCTATTTTTCCATACAATAGTAGACGTTCATCCCTCTTCAGCAGCACTGTCTTCCAAGGAGGAGATGTCAGGTGTGTATTTTCATTGTAGTCATCACATATGTCTTCTGCGCTGGCTATGTAACCTTATTGTATACTGCTGTTTATGCAGATTCTGTGAACCACACATAAGCATGACCTCATGTAAAGTCATTATTATGTGTAACACTGCAGTGAAATATATGTGTCATATGTATTTAATGAAATCCAGTACGTGCTGTAAGCACATTGTCCTAATCCGCATCATCTGTCTCTTCTTTTAGCACATCAATTGCCTATATCCTCCATTAGCCCACCCAGTGATCATGATGGAATTTGATGTATCTCAGTATAGTAGCATGCTCTCTGGCAAACAGAACATTGATGTGGTGATACAGTCCAGCCATGATTATGATAGCGATGTAAATGCAGCTGTAGCCTCAGATGTGGAGGGAACTTGCCTGGCCATTCTGAGAATGAGGAGACATCAAATGGTAAACAGGATGAGGCTGTTGAACAACAGATCCAAGTTGAGACTGCTGCTGATGCTGACAGTTCACAAGACATTGATAATGGCCATCGCATTAGACTTAGACATGCAGATGGTGTGCACCCTTAGGAGTCAGAGGGTGTCTGCCTACTCCTACAGGCAAATAATCATTCCCAGCAACATTATGGATCATGCATCAGTGCACTTGCCTGTGTCACAGATCATGTTGCACACCAGCTTCATGTGCTGCATGAAGGACAGGAGCACAGACATAGTAAGGTAATGGTGCTGCTCAAAATTAAAGTATGCTAACTGTGCCACTGTTCGTAGAAATCCTGGCCTCTACAGTACTATAGCAGCACCATATTAAAAGCAGGGTTCTGCATACCCTGACTGTACATAGCTAATTGTAACATGGGAGAGGCAGGCCACCTCTCAGCAGAATCCACCTTGCACATCAAGCATCAGTGTCTATGGTCCATGGTTCACACACTTCCACTACTTTCCCATCTTCTATGGTCCTGCCAGTCATGACCAGACAGTCAAGTCACAGTTATGCTCCTTCACCTCAACATGGTAGTGTCACTCCATCAGTCTCCTCTGTGGTGCAACCTGGACCAAGTATTTTTGTATGTGGTAGGGGCAGGAAAGACCCGGTGTGAACCAGCATGGTTGCACTAGACTGTGTTATTGTGATTCCAACAGTTTAATAAACATAGCTGACTCCATGTATTACCTTACTTTAGTCATAGTTTACTGTGCTATATTTGGCTTCATACTAAAAGCTGTACATTGTGTCCTATGTTGTTTTTCTTTTTTCATCTTATTATGGTGTAAGTTAAGAATGTGTTTCACTGATGTGTGTGTCCCTTATTCTCTGCCATACACTGATACAATGATCTGAGCCTGTGTGCAGACCTGTGTTAGTTGTGCCCTGAGTTGATAATGCCTGTTGTGTCACATTCATATGCGTTCATAATATTTTACACACACACACACACACACACACACACACACACACACACACATATATATATATATATATATATGGTTCTACCGTAGAACCATATATATATATATATATATATATATATATATATATATGCACTGCTGTGGTGGGGCAACACCTGAACATCAATATTTAATCTGTATACTCATGTACGTATGGCTTATGAGTTAAAGTTGTGGGTCAGATGCTGCTGTGTTGCTTGGACCTGTATTTGTGGTCACACCCTACATTGCCTACACCTATGTCTCCTGTCCCCTATGTTCTCCTGCTCCTTCTGTAATACCTCTTTAGGCATCTGGGGTTCCTCATAGGATCATAGGACCATAGGATATTACTAGGCTATTGGCCCTGAGGCCCTTACAATACTAGCCAAAAATTTAGGTCATGTTCCAACAAGTCAGTACCCTATGCCACTGTCCAGCAGGGACATAGGTGGAATCCCAGGGGTGTATTTTCTGTTCCCCATCCAGTTATCCAGGTTGGTTTTAGAAAGGTTTAATGAGGTACTCTGCTATACGTGGAGAGGGAGTCTATCCCACAAAAGGGGGAGTCTCTGTGACACAAATCTGTCCTGCCAACAAGTCCTGTTGATGTCACAGACCAGGTTGAGGTCTTGCGTGCAGGTTACTCGAGTGGAGCTTGACTTGTGGATATGCAGCAGTCCCATCAGGGTGGGGTCTGAGATTGCTTTGTATGTCAGACAGAGTCACCTCTGAGGAGTCGGTAGGAGACTGAGTAGGGGGACAGAGCTTTAAGATTATCTGTGTAGGGTAGATGTTTGAGGGCCTGGATTCTCCTGGTGAGGAATCTCTGTGGTCTCTCCAGCTGCTGCAATTGCTTTGTGAGGTACATGCTGAAAGGGGCATTGTGTTCAATAATTGGACTTATAAGGGAAGAATACACGGATGTTATGACCACCTTGTCCCTGGATGAGATACCCTTACTAATGAGTTGGGCTATGCAGAAAGCTTTCTGTACAATGGAGGCAATATAGTGGTCAAAATTCAGTTTGCTATCAACCTGGGTTTCCAAGTCCCTCACAACTGATTGTGTGCTTAGTGCCTTATTATCAATGTGATAATTTGTGGGGATGTCATTCTCCCTAAAAGGGATGATGATGTATTTTTTAGCATTCGGTTTCAGGCCATGTTTCTGGCACCAGTTATTTGTTTGGGTGAAACCCTCTTGGAGGATGTCCACATCACTAGGGGAATTGATGACAGCATCCAGCTTGCAGTCATCTGCAAACTTGATCAGCCATAGCCCAATAGATTTGGCCTGCACCTCTAAGAAGTATATCCCAAACAGCAGAGGCCCCAAGTCTGATCCCTGGGGTACAGTGCTTGTTACGGGTCTACTACTTGAGGTGGCTTCGCCTATTTTGACTAGGTGGGTTCTGTCAGTTAGCCAGTTTGCTACCCATCTGTTAACATATGGATTGATGCCTAGTTGGGAGAGTTTATCTATTATACTTCAGTGAGGAATAGTATCAAAGGCCTTGGCCAGGTCAAGGTAGGTGGTGTGCACAGTCTTCCCCCCATCTGTGGCCTTGGTGACTGTCTCAAAGAAGTCGACCAAATTTAACAGGCATGACCTCCCCTTGACAAAACAAAACTGTGTGGGATCAAGTGTCAGGAGGTTACCAATGTCAATGTTAATGAGGTCCATGATAACCCACTCCATGGCCTTGCAGATCAGGAATAGTATCAAAGGCCTTGGCCAGGTCAAGGTAGGTGGTGTGCACAGTGTTCCCCCCATCTGTGGCCTTGATGACTGTCTCAAAGAAGTCGACCAAATTTAACAGGCATGACCTCCCCTTGACAAAACAAAACTGTGTGGGATCAAGTGTCAGGAGGTTACCGATGTCAATGTTAATGAGGTCCATGATAACCCACTCCATGGCCTTGCAGATCAGGCTAGTTAGGCTGATGGGTCTATAATTTCTGGGATCAGTGGGCGCTCCACTTTTGAGCAAAGAGATGACAGTAGCCATCCTCCACTCGGCTACTATGAAGCCAGTACTCGGGCTTTGGTTGAATAAGGTGCCTAATAGTGCTACAAGTTCCTGCCTGAGTTCATGTAGTATGCAGCTTGGGATGTTATTGGGTCCCATGGAGGCTTTACTTTTTCCCTTTGAGAGGGCAGTGATGACTTGCTCCCTAGAGATAAGTGGGGACATGTACTGGGGATGTCCTGTTTTACTGATGGGGGGACAGGGGAGTGAAGTCTTCACTGAACCTTTCTGTCAGTAGGTTGGCTATATCTACAGGGTTTGTATATGTGGTGTCTTTGACCACCAGATCTGAGCAGATCTGGGTGCTTCACTTGAGATTGCAGCCATATATGAAGAAAGCGTTATGACTGTCTTTAGTAGATGTGGCCAGTTTGGACTCAAAGTTTGTTTTGGAAGATTTCACTAGTGCTCTTATTTGCTTGTTCAGGTGGTAGTTCTTGGGGTAGCTCACCCACACCTAGTTCACCCACACATGCATCTGGAAGACCACCATGCATTCTGGTTAGCATGCTGTGCAGCATGGCGCACACCATTGTCATATGCGTTGCCTTCTCAGATGTGTATTGCAGTGCACCCTGGATGTGTTCAGAACCTAGCTTTCAGTACACCAAACACATGCTCTGTATTGAAGGTTTGCTGTGCAGGGCTGGATGGTTCACTGTGCAGTGTTGTTAGCCACGGCTCAGGAGGATAACCACAATCACCTGTTGTGGTAAATAAAAACACATTTGATCAACAAGGATATTGTTGTGAGGGTTGTCATTAGCTTACATCCTAGCTGTATACCTGTACTTACCTAGTAGTAGTGTCTCAGGTATTTTGTGTTGCTGGAATGTAACCCTCTGAACCCTTTCCCTCTATATGGCAGCATCATGGACACTTCCAGGGTGTGTTGCTGTGATATTTGTTATGCTGCCATTTGCTGCACACACAACCTGGCAGTTGATGGATGGCCAGCCCTTTCTGTTTATGTATCTATCTGTTTCAGGATGTACTGGTATCTTGATAGGTATGTGTGTGCAATTTGTTGTCCCGACTACAAGGCGGGAAGTTTGTAGTGCTATAAGTTGCATGCAGCATAGATCTATTCTCCATGGGGGTGGATGAAAATTGTATGCAGTCTTCCATATCGCTGCACATTGCTTCCAGGATTTTTGCCAGGATATGGCTGGCAACTGTCTATGACACTCCCACAGCATTTGCCATGTGTCTTTGAAATACCCCCCAGATGCAAGTACTCCCAGGCTGAGATGCATTTTGGATTCAAAAGGAATGGGACTTGCTCACAGCGTCCACACACACATGTGTGGGGCACAGATGTTGCAAACATCCTGCACTAGTTGCCTGTTTAGCTGGTACCTGTTGGCTGTTTGCTGCTCTGGCAAACAGTTTAGTTGCAGCATTGCTCTGACTCATTTATGGCTTGTATCACTACAGGCTGCTGCAGTTCATGAACCGCAGATTGCATTTTATGTTTTTTTTTTTTTTTTTTTGGTATTGTTACAGAATTCATCAGAATCTGTAGTAGTAGCTTCTGTTATTTGAGGTCTGTAATGCATATGCCAAGGATTTCTGAAACAATTTGTCACATTTAAGTTGCATTGGGTGATCACAATGTGTTTTAGAATCAGACTGGCATACACAGACTCCATAATTCTCCAATGCAGAATAGCTAAGTATTACATGCGCCTTCAACATGTTTTCTGAATTTGTTTTTGCAGCACATGCACTACAGTTTTCCTGTGGCATGCTGCACTATCTGCAAATACCTTTCACAAATTTAGAGAATCCAGCCCAATATATTTTGTAGGTGGAATTATTCAGTCCTAGAGGAAATGGCATATATATGATGGTGTAATTTTACATGGATGAACCATGATTAAATATGTATTGAGAAATAAAGGGTAGCTTGAATGTTGGTTAATATGGGTGATGCATAGAGAAGGGTTGGGAGAAGGTGATGATAAGGATTTTCTGGTTGAGTCTGTAATGTAGGGTTTGATTTGGTAGATAATCCCAGTTTCTGATGAGTTTTTGTGATGGCCTGGATGATATGCAGATCAAATTTTAGGTTATTTTTTTATTATGACTCATAGTTGTTTGGTATTAATTACAGTTTCTATGGTGGTAGTGGGTGCTGAAGCAATATTAAAAGGTGTACTGGTTGTTGAAAGAGATATGGGTATGAAAGGCATTACATTTTTGGGGGGAAGGTTGGCATTTAGGATTAGCTGACGTGCCTTTAGCTAAAATGCTATGGAAGTGAAGGCATCTTGAATACAGTTGTTGAAGCAGTGGAAGGGTTGAGGTTGAGCAGATGATGGTGGCATTGTCTGCATATTGTACTAGGATGACAGGTTTGCTGGCTTTGTGCAGGTTGTTGTGAAAATACGGAAAAGTACAGGGCCTAGAATTGACCCTTGCAGTACACCAAAGGAAAGAGGGAGTAATGGAGATGGGTCCTGATTCCATTTAATAGCCTGTTATCTGTTGGAGAGATAACTGCAGAGCCAAGTATGAGCTGAATGAGATAGTCATAGGAAAGATAGTGCATTGATTAGGAGTTGGTGGGATACTGTGTCAAATCCTTTTGACATATACAGGAACAAGGAGCATATTAGGTTACAATTGTTTTTGTTGGTATTTATGGTTTCTGGGAAACTAATCAGTGCTGTTGTGCTGTGGTGTGGTGGAAAACCATGTTGTATGGGGCAGAGTAGTTTGTTGTTTATGAGATGGGTTAGGAGTTAGGAGTGTATGCATATTTCTAAGATTTTTCACACAGTGAACAGAATTGCAACGGGGCAGTAGTTGGAGATGTCTGTGGTTGATCCACCTTTGTGAAGTGGTATAATATGCAATTTTTCCAGATACATGGTTTTCTGTGATACATCTATTTAAAAGTATTGAGATAGGGTATGCCAGGCTATCAGCAGTTAACATAAGGCACTTGCTTGGGAGTTTGTCAACAGCTGGTTCAGTGATTTTCATTTTTTGAAAGTGATTTTTGACAGCTGAGATAAGTACTTAGTGGAAAGAAAGGAATGGGGTATTGTAAGTACTGATGGCAGGGATAGAGATACGGGAGGGAGGATTAGATTCAGAGATGACAGACTGAATGGTGTGTGTGCTGAATTGGGTTGCTATGGGGTCTATGTTGTTGTTTGTGGTAGGAGGTGGGGTTGTGGTATGACAGGGGTATAGTAGGGTTTTTATAGTTGTCCAAAACTGCCTGGGATTGTTGTAATGTTTGCCTTGAAGTGAGTGAAAGAATGCAAATTTTGTCTAGTATGACCTGTTATTTACATCGCTTTCTAAATTGTCTAAAAATTCACCTCTTTTGTTGTGTTCTATCTTTATACCATGCATTCCAGGCTTTCTCTCTATTTAGTATTAGTTGTTTGGTTTCTTTGTTGAGCCATGAAGCAGGGTTAATTTTGATTATTTTTGTGCTTATGGGAGCTAACTTATTTACTATGTTAAGAATGTTTTATTGAAATGGGTAACAGCATCTTTTAATGGTAGTTTTTGTAGAGTATTTCAGTTATACTGGGAGAGGTAGTTTATAAAGGTGTCTTTGATAAAACAGGAGACTCTATGTACTTGTTTTAATACTGTATGTTTGGGGGTGTGATTAGTTTTTCTTGTAATACGTAAATGTGAGGAGATGGTCACTGATGTCTGAGAGACAGCCAAAGGTATTTATGTTTGAGGGTGAGATGGTAAGGATCCAGTCTAGTAGTGAGTGCCTGTTGCTATGTTTGTTGATTCTAGTGGGTAAGGTGATTACCGAGTTAAACTGAACAGGTTAATAGAGTGGTAGGGGAGTCAGTGTTTACAAGTAAATAATCTATATTCACATTCCAAGTATAATGGTTTCTTTATTTACATTAGTGGAAAAAACATTGAAGGATGTCTTCAAGAATGGGAGTGTTGTTGCCTGGGGGATATATCAGACAGCAATGAGGGGTCCAGCACAACAGACTAACAGCTATGGAAATCAAACGCACCCAAGTGGGGGGAATCCACCCCCTAACTATATATACCAACTCTGAGATTGCACTACAGTGGAGAAAAGGGCAAAGTTGTGCTGTAGGGCAAGTATTTACTTGCCTTCAGTAAATTCAGTGAATCGCTGAAAAGATTTTTGCTGAATTAGGGTAGATGAATCAGTGTTCACTGCAATGGGATTGCTACAAACTGATATAGATGTGCAATACAAATATTTTTGTGCTTGTTCATTTGTAGGAAGGTGTGACGACCATGCCGTGGCCCAGCAATCAAGGAGCCTCAATCCTCACCACTAACACCAGGGAGGTCATATCCTAGAAGAGGAAAGGATATCTAATACACACAGTAAAGTGAAATTTCCCTTAAGTGCACACAGAGATCACAGTCAGTCTGGGGCTGGTTGCTCCCTTGCTCACCAGGTCCCCAATAAGACTCCCCACTGGCACAGCTGTAGGGTCCAGGTCTCAGCCTAACTGGGCAAGCTAAACCCTCCAGTACCCTATCTGTCCAACCAGTGCTTCGTGTCCTTGCCAAGTAGCTGACCAAAAAACACACACACTTTGAGATAGGTATTTATACAACTTCACAGACACTCCTGGGAAAGGCTGACACAGATTCTTCAACTGTGCCCCTTTACCCAAACTATACAGGAGTAATTACTGCCACCACCCAGTTAATAATATCAGCTTCTAAAAGGCCCTTAAAAGGGTGTCCAATTATTACTGTGCAATATTATTATCCAATGGTAGTATAACTAACAGTCAAGGCTTACCTTAGAGTGGCCTATTACAATAACCTATTACAATAACCTCTATAAATATGTAATATACTCTAGAGCTTATCTCTACACAAAACAGCCACAGGTAGAAGGTTTTAAAAATATTTAATAGTAAATAATTAAAACACAAGACAAAACTACTACACCACAGAGATATCTAAGAGTTCAGGGATCACACAGAAACTTAAAATAATACAGTAGGACAGGTCTGATCTCAAAGGAAAATACCTAATTAATCTTTACTAGCTTTAACTATTCCTACAAGAAATCACAGTGCTAGAACTTACATGTGAGTACAAGGCAGAGTGCTGAGAAGTTGGATGTCTAAAGTCAAAATGCTTCCAGTCTCTTCTGAGAAATAGTATTTAAACATTACTAACAAACATGTTTGCTGGGTCCCTCCCCAAATTATATCATTTTTGACACTTAGGTTTTCCCAGGCAAACAAACTGCATTATTTAGCAATTTAACACCTGCACAGAAACTTACAACAATATAAGACATTTCGCATGTATATTTTAACAGAAACTAGAGAAATAAAGCACCTTCCACATCTAAATTCTGGTCATAAACTTTAGCCTTAAAACAATGGGTGGGCATGAAACCTTCATCCAGCCGGAGTGGAGCCGATTTCTAACATGAAAGGGGCACAACATGCTTCACTGGGCCAGTAGAGTGCAATGTTGTCACATATTTTGCAGTTTCACATTTCGCAGTATTCTTTACACTCAAGAAACATGCCTGTATTTAACATTTATTATCAAGAAAACATGCCTGTATTTTCCATTTATTTATACAGTTGATAGAATTATGTATCAAATTCTATTTGACTAGGCTGGCAGCCTTTGCCCATCTCTCACCAATCATCCCAGAAGGTAATATATATTTCTGTGTTGGACTCAACGGGTATCTGGTGATTTTCAGTGTGTTTGTAAAAAGTATTGCAACCCTTCCAACTTTTTGTATCCCACAGGAAGGATTTCTTCATCTGTAGTGTTTGATTTTATCCAATTTTCAGATATAACTAGAATGTATTGGTTGTGTATTGCAATGCATGCATGGAGATCTGGAATTTTCTTGTAGATGCTTCTCAGGTTTGTGTGCATTAATAGGTCATGGTTTGAATTAGTAGGTTGTGTGTTGCTAATTGTGGGAGCTAATGGGTTAATGTGGCTTGGTTGGTTTGAAGGGATTGTCCAAGGTTTGGTTGGATGTCTCCCCAGAGTGGGAGAGTGCTAGTGTGGTGAGAGTTGTATCATCTCTTAGGTCTGATACTGGTCATTCTCTTTGAAGTAGCTGTAATTAAAGAAGGCCTGAGTTCATAATTGGTAGAGACTGTGTGCAAATTTTATTAGTTGATGGGTGGGTGTTTTTTGTCTAGGAGTATAGAGTTGGGGAAAATAGAGTGATGGGGGAAGGGGAGTGAGGTAGGAAGTGGCAGTTGTGAGTATGCGTCATATAACTGGGAGAGTAGACTGGAGGAGTAACATAACATACATATGTAAGGGGAAGATAGCATTAATTGGGTGGAAGTTATATGCTACTTTTGTTGGTGATATTGGGAAAAGTGAGTTTGGTGGGCATGTGATATAAGTTTGCAAGGTGAGGAGTTAGGCCATTTGGGTTGGTTGTTTTGTTACAGGTGTGGGGGATAGAATGTTATAGGTCCAGATGATGTGGGGGTGGATGGGAATGGGGGGTGATGGCAGGTCAAGAACGTTGAGCAGCTGCCATGGCTGAAGAAAATTTTTAATTGTAAGCCAAAAAGTTATACAGGAAATGGAAATAAGATTGTATTGAATTACTGATGTGAAAGAAGAGATTCAACTGTATCATGAGTATGAGAAATAAAAAGGTGTGTGAACTAGGCAGTAGAATGAGGTGGTCAGGAAAAAAGTTTAGGACATGAGAAAATAACTTTTTTCTTAACTACTTTTAAAGCTAATTACATTTAATGCTCAACATAGAAGTTTGTAAAAGGGAAGAAGCAAAGCAACATAAAACTGCCTATACAGACAAAGAGGACAAACTGCAGAAGCAATGGCTGCAAATAACACTTGAGAAAGTACAGACTGACAGAAGGAGTAGGGTGTAGCTCATTAATTACAGGGAAGGGGAGGGGAAAGATTAATGTGCAGCTGACGCTGTTTTCAATTCTAGTTAAAACATTCAAAAACAGACCACTAAGTACTGGTGAAGCAGAGTCATTAAACTTGATACTGTTCTCATCAGAGCATGACAAAGATAACAGAACAAACAAGTAAATTCCCCTTATACTGAATAAAAGACAAGTATTTGTGCATTTGCAGGGCTGGATTTTGTGTTTATTATGTTGTAGCCTTTGGGAGGTTGCAGCCCACAACTGTCTGTAATAGAACAGAGTTCTATGGTTAACTGTTAAAGCAAGATGTGTAAAAGTAAAGGAGCAAAACAGAATAGCATTAGTGCCAAAAAGATGTGGAACATATGCAGACAGTGAGAGCTAAAGAAAGAAGGATAAATGAAATTACAGTTATAGTACACTGATAGGACAGGATAGTTTAAGATCAAGAGAGATCAACACCGAGAAGGACAAAAACAGGATATTTTCTGTATGTCCTGGAGATTAGGTAAGCAACAAGTGACTTCCAGTAAAGTACACTAGAGGACCAAGGCAGTATTACTAGTCCAAGTAGCTATTTACAGAAGAAAATAAGATAAGCGAAGAAGCAGTCTACTTTAAAACATGTATAGACAGAAGAGTAAGAACTGCAGTGATTCCCAGAAAGTAAAGACTGGTTACAAAAATTGTAACAGCAGTTTAGCAATACAATCAAGCAACAAGTATGTCAGCTTGTCAATGCCACTCCTTCTTAAATGTTGGCGAGGTGGTATTACAGTTTGATCCTCATTAAGGCAGTGCAATGCAGTACAAAATTAAATAGCAAGTGGTATAGAAAACAAGCTACTAATATTGCAACTAAGCATGTCGGCAGGAGCACATTACAGAAACAGTACTCAGTGTTAAAATCTCAAAATAGGCATAATTCACATTTGAAAGCAAGTAGTTCCAAAACACAATGAAAATGTCTTAAGTGACTACTTGATTTTAAGGCTGGTGAGATAAGTGAAATGTCAATCAAGCACAGCTGAAAATTATATTCATCAGAAAGGATCAACATTATTAAAACATAAACATTTGAACATATTCAAGCAGTTAAATAATTTTGAGGCAGGTGAGATGAGCAGATATTGCCACAGAATACAGTTAAAAACCACAGTCAGCAGAGTATATTACTTACAGCATTAAGACAACACAGAACCATATTTAAGGAGTTAAAACATAGTCCAACACATTACTTGCCTAGTGCAAGTGGCTGGAGGTGGACAATTGGTGGTGGTTAACTCTCCAAACCAGTTAAAGGAAGATTTTCTGAGCAGTTTAAATGCAGAGGTAGTTTAGAAGGAGCATGTTAAAACATTGTAAAACAAAGAACAAATGATGGGGGAGCGGGCCACGATGGATGCTACTATCACTATTTAGAAGAAATTATACAAGCTGAAAAATAAATGTACCAACTTGGATTTATAGATGAGGGATTGTATTAGCTCCAAATAGAAGTTATTTGTTCATTAGTTAATGAAAACATCAGGGCATGGAAAGGGGAAGAAGAGACATGCAGAAGGATTCACGAAGGCTTGCACAGAGTCTAAGAGTAGTGTAAGACTCCATGCAGCCTTCGCGATCCAGGAACAGCCCAAAGTCCATGTAAGAGACAAGCTAAAACGTCTCTTACACGGAGTGGGCGTGGATAAGCTAATCACCTCACTTGCAGCCGAATAGCATGCAAATGAGGATGATTAGCGATCCAGGAAGCCCAGAACAGCCCGTGTAAGAGCCGTTTTAGCTGCAGAAATGTACTCAGTTGACAACTGAGTACGTTTCTGCAAAAACCACAATGGAGCCATGTCAGCTCCAAATAAAGGGTGCATATGTGTCAAGCAGCATGCCAATGGCCAAATATGTGGCCATTGGCAAGGTAACCTGATGCAAAAGTAATAAAAATATATATATTTTTTTTCGGCGATCGCCGATGTTTAAACCCAGCGCAACCCCGCGCAAAAGGGCTGCGCTGTATAAAACATAAAAACGAAGGTTATAAACCCACAAATGTGGGTTTTATGCAATACATGGATTTATAATGCAGGCATCAGCAGACCAAAAACAACATGGCCACCGTGTAGTGGTTGCTAAGGGGGGAAGCTGAGTCTAAGAGATGTAACTATAAACATTAGTAAGCAATCTGATGCAAATGAGTGTTAGGATACTGAATTCCACTGTCACATAGCAAATGAGCACATTCTGAGTAGTGTAAGAGTTACAGAAGGGGGAGGAACAGAGTAGGAGATAGGTGACATCGCAGGGGGGAATGGCAGAAAGAAATGCAGTTCATTGGAGGTCAGAGTTACATGACAGATGTCAGACACATATCATGGAAAGAGGAGTGCCACAGCATAAGCATGGGAAAGTCAAGAAATGGAAGGTGTACACTGCTGCCTACACCAAAGTTTCTTGCTGGGCGTGCATGCGCACGTGTGCGCACCATGAAGTGCGAGTAGGACAGTGTGCGCACGTGCAAGGCAGACTGAGCATGTGGGAGCGTGTTGGGAGATGTTTAACACTGTTTGCGCGGGTGTGCGCACGTTTTAACCTGAATAAGCAGATTTTGAACCGTGTAAGCACGTGTGCGTGCGTGTAGGCCACTGTGAGCGTGTTTCTGCTAGTATGCATGCTGCTCCCCCCTGAGGAAACAGAAAGGAAAAAGGAAGCAACAGAATTAGTAGGAAGCTAGCAGGGAATACTGCTGGAGCTAGCAGGTGAAAACAATTAGAAGCAGGCAATTACACAGGCAGAATAGTAGCTCAGCCCAACACGTAAAAATCTGCAAACAGCAGTGCAAGATGTTTCTCTCAAGAGACACTGCAAGACAGGAGTAAGCTATTAGAAGTGAAAACTGAAAAAGCTGAACTCAGAGCAGAAATGTTAGGGGCTGCCATAGCTGTCATAATGAGACATAGGCGACTTGCTGAGGGTGGTGACAATGCAGATGGTGCCAGACAACCCACAGTGAGGAGAAGGAGAAGAGTGTACAGGCCCAGGGTCACCTACCACGGGTTACATGAGCTGGAGATAGTAGAGCGCTATAGAGTAGACAGAGACCTCCTGCAGCAAATAGTGGAGCTGTGCAGGCCACGCCTCACACACAGAACCAGCAGAGGGGAACCCATCCCAGTGGAAACCAAGGTATGTGTTGGCCTAAGAATACTAGCAACAGGTACCTTCCAGAGACCAACTGGTGATATGATGGGGATATCACAGGCATCAGCCTCCAGGGTACTGCACCAGTTCCTGGATGCCATGTCAGCACATGTTGGTGATCATGTATATTTCCCCAATGCCCGTGAGGTATTGGCCAGCAATATGCGTCTCTTCCAGCAAATAGCGGAATACCCAGAGGTAGTGGGTGCAATAGACTGCACGCACATACGCATCAAAGCACCAGCCGGTGAGCGGGGTAGGGCCTACATTAACCGCAAGGGCTTCCCCTCCATCAACTGCCAGGTCGTGTGTGATGTCCAGGGCATAATAATGAATGTGTGTGCTGGCTGCCCTGGGAGCTACCATGATTCCCACATCTGGCATTTGACACAGCTGTACCAGACATTTGCCAATGGAGACTTCCCACACGGACACCTAGTGGGGGATGCAGGTTATGCACTGGAGCCGTGGCTGATGACACCCATCAGAAATGCACACACACCTGAACAGGAACGCCATAATGAGGCACACGCACAAACACGTAATGTAATAGAGCGTGTGTTTGGGCTGCTCAAGTCACGGTTCCGGTGTCTGGACACATCTGGTGGAGCCTTGCAGTACACACCAACTACATGTCCCCAAATTGTCATGGTATGTGCAATGCTACATAATATGATCTTGCGAAAACAGCTGCAGCAGGACCAGCATAGGGCCGGGCCAAACAGCCCCCCACCATTGCCAGGGCCATCACAGGCAGAGCGTGACTCGGAGGAGGAACAACCTGAGCCTGCCCCAGTAGGCAGAAGGAGGCGAGCCCAGTATGCCCTGGCCTTGGCAAAGAGGCAACGCATAGCACATACACTGGCTCAGTAGGAACCCTGGGAATGATACCCCCTCTGATTCACTCAGATAATAACAGGGATGCCTAAAATGACATGACCTGCTCACAAACATGTACAGGGAGTGTAATATGTGCATCCGACAGAGGCAGCCCTGCAGCACCACCTGAGGCATGAATGCCATGTGTTAAATAATGTAACACCATGTACTATATGCACACCTGAGGACCCTGACTAACATCCTACCCTCACCAAGCATCATGCCACAATATGACAATGAGATGATCAAGTGCAATAATTGACTGAAGTATCGCAGTTAGTCAAAGGGGATCCAATGTGTGCCAGCCTGGGATGACATGCTGAGCATGACATGATGCTCCACCTGCTAGGACTGGCGTGCACCTATCAGTGCAGGCTGTATGGATACTGGCAAAGGCTGTTGTTACCCACAGCGTGTCCTGAATAGGTAAGGCTCAAAACACAAACCTACCTCCATAGGTATCAGAAAGGATAAGAATAAGTTAAGGGATAAGTCGAAACAGCAAGATGCATGCAGTCTAAACTCACCCAGTATGGAGAATGGTGGTATCTGTGCTGTAACAGAAAACTGGGTCAAGGCTCACAACAGCACCCTAACACTACCAGGTTACACCTCATACTGTGCTGTACAGCCTCAAAACATGGAACAAGCTACAAAAGGAGGGTGACTAGCAATAATTGTCAAGAATAACCACACCCCCATGTTGGTACCACAACAAGAAGCAGCATGGACTAGCCATGGTCAAGTAACAGTGGCTAAAACTGCCCCCCAGTTTATAGCCTGCTACAGACTACTGTCCCAACACCAGGAACTGCACCTGGCCTATGCTGGAATACATGCATATATCAAGTCCTCCAAACCACATTATATTGGGTGACTGAAAATACCCAGATATAGACTGGGAGCATTATACTAGCTCCAACACTGTAGGACAAAAGTTCATAGAATCCATAAACCAAAATGCCCAGGAACAACGTACCACTCCCACAAGAGGGGTAAGCATACTGGATGTGATAATCAGCATCATGGGTACTGGATGGCAAGACGAGAAGTGTATTGCTCACTGGTAAAACCAGACCATAGAGTAATCACACTGGATATACAAATCCTGAGCACAGTCCCTGGCCAGAAAACCACAGTGGAAAACATGTGTAAAGCAATATTTGCACTCCTCCAAACTGATGTGGAATCCATTAAAGGTCCTGTGCAGGTGCAAAATATGGACCACACCTCAGAACCTGTAATACAGCCATTCCATGAACACTGCCAGGAATGCTTGGATTATGCAATCCTAAATTAAAACAAGACACAATGCCATACACACAGGCATCTGGCATGGTGGACACCAGCCATAACCAAACCATGCAAGAGAATGAGGAAGCTACTACATGATAGAGCAAACATAAACAATGAAGTAATCACTGATCAGTAGTATGGCAATAAAATATGTCCACACATACAATCCACTAAGGCCAGCAACAACAAGTTGAATCTGTGAATCTTGAGGCAATGTTACACCTGCCCCAAGTACACAGACAACCCCCAACTCCCCAAGAAATACAAATATATGTGAGAGATGCAACCATCTATCCAAACTGGAGGCTGAGCTCCCTCAACTCAGTACTCCCAAAACTAGTCAGGAGGAGAAGGTAACCACACACACCACAAACACAGTCCCACATAGACCTATCACAACTGCAAACCAAAGACATAAACACAGAAAAACATTCCCGGAGGCACAAATTACAAACACAGCACACCAACAGAGGTCTCTAAAGCAGACACCCAATCAAACAACTTCCAAACATAGCACATGCAATGCATAGTACACAAAGCTGGTGTGCCAAACAGTCACAGGCCAGAAGGAGAAACAACATGCCCGATACAGTTGTAATCGGTGACTCCATAGTGAGATACACTGCTGTCCCGCACACCAGACTGAACAAGGGAAAGGGTACAGTAAGCTGCCTGTAGGCTGCCACAATACGCCACATAACACAAGTATGCAGGTCACCCCAAAGCAAGGAGAAATATGATGCAGTCATAGTCCATGCTGGTGTGAATGACCTGAGATGTACCTCCCTAGACTACATGAAAAGAGACATAGATGAGCTCTCTGATTATGTAGTCCAGGCCGGTATGACACTCACCGTTTGCAGCATCCTACCCTTACCAAGAATGATGCCACAGTACAAACACGGAATGATCAGTTATAACAAGTGGCACACTTACTGGTGTCATTCCAAGGGGATCCAATGTCTGTCTGCTTGGGATGTCATGCTTGACAAGCCACGCAGCTGTTCCAGGGATGGCTTGCACCTGTTACCCCTGGGAATCTGGATATTGGATAAGGCTTTTGCCACCTCCATAGAGCCTTTCGTAGGCAAGGCCGAAAAGACTAACCCACCACCCTAGAAAACATAAGTGGAAAGAAACATAAGGGTAATGCTGACCAATGCCAGATGTGTAAACCCCAATATGCATGCTCCCGAGGCCATCCCCAGTATGGAGAACATCGATGTCTGTGCAGTGACAGAAACCTGCTGCAAGCCTCCTGACAGCACACCAGCACTACCAGGTTATACCACATATCATGCGTCATAGCCCCAAAACCTGGAACAAAACATAAAAGGAGGGTGAGTATCCATATTCAGCACAGACACCCATACGTCCAGGTAACTGACAATGCACAAGGCACTGGAGTCCACCCATGTGCAACTAACTGTAGGCAAGACTGCTGTACAGTCTGTAGCATGCTACAGACCACACTCTCACACACAGGAACCCCACCCAGCTGTCCTGAAGACACTGGACAGTATGAATGTCCCACCAAATACCAAACAAGGTACCACAAATTACCACATAGGTGGTAAACCATTATGTATGGAAGGAGTAATCAGGGACCTAGGGACACAAGTGGACAGTAACCTGTTATGTGACACTCACATTGCCAATGTGGTTAGGAAGACTGTCTACATTGGACACCATATCATGAAAGGATTCACATCTACATCAACAGAGGTCATTGTGCCCCTATACTGTTCTCTTATCACACCCATAATCTAGTACAATGTCTCATATGGGATGTACCTTATCTGACACCTGCAGCAGTTAGAAAGACCTCAAAGGTACCTCACCAAGAGGATAAAGGGTCTCAAATATATGTCATATGCTGCCTGGCTGTAGACGCCCCAGCTGAATGCAGTCACATACTGCCTACACAGAGGCATTGCATGCCTGTTGTACAAGGCCATGCCCAACACAGGAGTAATGGACATGCTCCACCCCAGAAAACTCAAAGCCATCGGAGCTGTGAGAATGAGAGATGTCAACCTCAACACATAATGAAATCAGATGTGCTGGAGGGACAGATACATAATCCAGAGGCTCTCCACACCCTGGACCAGAATCCCACTCCATGTTAGGCAAAGCCCCTCACTGACACTCTTCAACAGAAATCTTGCCAAGTGGATGGATGATCGTAGAGTTACACTGGGGGTCTTCACTGTGTCATGTCCAGACAGAGGCACAGCAAAGAAAATCATAAATGGCCATAATATTCACATAGCAAGGGGTGGCGAAAGCCACACACACTCTGGCTAGGCTAACAAATGCCCTAGGGTGGATAGCCTAGTATGAACCTATGAACCTATGAAGATACAAATTGTACAGGACACTAAGGATAATCCCAAAGCTTTCACAACTGATGGTAGGAACTGTGTTGGGAATTCACAGATATGCTCTGAATCACACAAATATCACAAACAACATACCAAACACACACATATTGCCAACTTACATCCTGACAGGTGCAGTGCAACCCCCCCCCCCCCCAGAATGCAAAATATCTATCCCAGCAGACTGCTGGCCCCCTGACATTGCAGATGCTGAGGTAACAGCCAGCATCTACAAAGCAAAACACACAGCAGCAATGGTATGAGATGGTGTCCTGGGCTGAGTCCAACATGGACTCCAAGACGAATGGAATGCCAAATCACACTACTGCTCAATGTCAGCCTTACCACAGGATATGTACCCAAAGAGCAGTGTACAACAGTGGTCCTTCTCAACAAAGGTGTTGCCTGAATGGATACTGAAAACTACCACCCCAGAATCCTGAGAAGCTCGGTCTGCACAGCTATGGAAAGGATCAGCATGTACCGCAGACATAAAGATATTGGGGACCTACTAACACCGGACCCTACCCAGTGTGGCTTTCTTAAGTGCAGATCCTGCCCCTAAACATGTTTGACTCAATTGAAACAGTCATTAAGGTCATTGATGAGGGCAATGTGGTCCACACAGCGTAGCTGGACCTTGCAAAGGCTTCTATACAATACCCTACGTTTTCATTATAGATATGCTCACCAGCTTAAATATAAACCCCTATGTCAGTAGAGGGGTTGCAAACCAGACCAAGGACAGAACAGACATGGTCAGACATGCTGCAGCCATGTCAGACGACAAACCAGATATAACTGGCATCCCACAAGGCTTGGTCCTGGGATCTCCCTCATCTGGTATATATGTCCCATAGGTACAGGCCAACATGGAAGGACTGTGTCTTAACATGTTTGCAGAGGACTACAAACTGCTCACCATATATGACCCACCAGCTGACACAAGCATCCCACAAAAGGGCCACATAGAAACAGACAACTGGTGCCATAGCCATGTCAGCAAGCTAATTGCAGAAAAGTGTATAGTCAACCCCCATGGATATGCAGTAAGTGCCCACCAATTACCACATAGGTGTTAACCCATTACGTACTTAACATGTAATGAGAGACTTGGGGACACAAGGTGATAGATATCCTGCATTGGACAAACATGTGCTATAGTGTTTACAGAAACATACCATATACCCACCTAATCATGAAGCTTGTCAGATCTAGATAAGGGGAGGTCATTGTGGCTCTGCAGTCATCCTTCATCAATTGACAATTACAATTGACTACAATAGCCCCTGTGGGATGTACCTCAGCAGACACCTCCATCAACTGTAAAGTCCCCAACAGTAACTCACCAGGAGTATCAAAGAGCTTGCACAGATGCCAAGTGTTGCCTGATTAAACAAACTGCAGCTACACACACTGCTATACTGCCCACCCAGAGGCAAGCTGTGCCTGATGTATAAAGCCATGTCCAAGTTGGTATCAATAAACATGCTGCACCTTGTACAATCTGAATGGCAGTGAGCTATGCACATGAGAGACCTGAACCCCAGCACTGACTTACATAGGACAAGCTGTACTGCATGATCCATAACACAGAAGCCACCCCCACCCATGAGTAAACTCCCAGTACAGGCTACCCATAGAGTCACTTATCGATTCTCTTCAAGGGGAATCTTGATGAGTGGATGGGAGATGGTAGCTTTATCCTGGGTATCACTGTCATGTCACAGGTAGACAGAGGCACAGTATACTAACCATGACATATGTCATGGCAAACTCCACTTACAATGTGTGTCGACTGACAAACACACTCTCCGACTAGCATTAGAAATGGCCTAGGGCACATCGCAAGTGTTTGCAAATGTACACCTATGTTGTGGAATACACTACCAATGTTGGACAAGCCTGGTTTAAGTAGTTCATATCTGAACATAATGCAACATGGTCAGATGTGCACAACTGGCCCCTAACCAGGCTGTTGTGCTCACTATGGAAATGTAAAGCAGTGATAGGACTAAAGCCCAGGATACTGTCCACCACAGTCAAAGTACTGAACCAGTACACTATACAGTACTACAGTGTTAGGTCAGTGTGAAAGGATGTTGACAACTGTATGCAAAGTATCCCATGCAAACCCTGCAGGCACAGTATAATCCTGTTGTGTTCACACACAAAGTAGTTGTACAGTAACTACACAACATGACACACAACACACAACCATAAACGGGAGATATTTGTTGAAGTTCACACTCATCCACAAATGTGGTGGGCTGCAGAGTTCAACATATGGAATGCTCACACTGGGCATGCTCACACACTTTGATAAATGAGACATATGTCAGACAACATGCCATGGGAAGGCTGAACTGGGCATGCTCACACACTTGGGCCAAATCTCAGTTTAGCAGTTGGCCACACATATCTGGTATTTTTACGTGTTATTCCAGGAACCAACCACATTACAGCAATCTACCCAGTGCACACAGTTAAATGACTACAGAGACATACGTGACATAGTGGATCCCTCCCATATGTAAACATCTTTCACAGATACACAAGTTGTTCATACAAACAGGGAATGCTATGGCAATAAAGACGTGCAAACAGTCTATCAGCAACAAATAATGTGCATTTGACAATTAAACATATGGGTGTAGAGGTCAACACTAGGCTGTTTGCCCTAGGGAATGACAGCTTAGCCAGAGTGTGCTTGGCGTCTGCCTCCCCACAGGATGCACATTCCCCTTTCTAAACACCGATGATGTCAGCACCCTATAAGTACAGCAGGAGAAGACAAGCCTCCCAGTATTGCGAATAGTGCACTCCGCTAATGTGTCTGTCTCCAGTGTCATAACATAGTGAGATAGGGGTTTGAATCCTGCAAATGCTCAGTGTGAGTGGGGTTGGTGTGTGTGCAAGTCTGTTGGGGGAGAAATGTCCCTTTTGGCAACTAGGAGAACAGACTACAGGATGCACATTCCCCTTTCTAAACACTGATGATGTCAGCACCCTATAAGTACAGCAGGAGAAGGGAAACGTCCCAGTAATGCGAATAGCGTGCTCTGTTAATGTGTCTGTCTCAAGTGTCATAACATAGTTAGATAGGGGTTTGAATCCTGTAAATGACTAGTGTGTGTGTTTGGCTGAGGGGGGTTATTGTGTGTGAGGGACATGTCCCTTTTGGCAACTAGGAGAACAGACTACAGGATGCACATTCCCCTTTCTAAACACTGATGATGTCAGCACCCTATAAGTACAGCAGGAGAAGGGAAAGCTCCCAGTAATGCGAATAGCGTGCTCCGCTAATGCGTCCATCTCGAGTGTCATAACATAGTAAGGTAGGGATTTGAATCCTGCAAATGGCAAGTGTGTGTGTTTGGCTGTGGGGGGTTAGTGTGTGTGCGAGGGAAATGTCCCTTTTGGCAAATTGGCAACTAGGAGAACAGACTACAGGTTGCACATTCCCCTTTCTAAACACTGATGATGTCAGCACCCTACAAATACAGCAGGAGAAGGTATGTGGCATGGACAATGACTGAGTCATATGTGTCCATGCCTCTGACTGACCTGTATGCTTGTGTTATGTGTTGGACCATAGTGCCCCACAGGCATATCACTGTGACCTTCACCTTGTCCAGCCTGGTGAGCGTGACCACACTGTACCGGACAATAAAGGTAGCTAACACAACTGTGTTGTCTAGCCGTACAGGCTGTGACTGGCACACAGGATTTGTGTGCTATGTGTTATGTGTGATGTGTTCAGGCATAACGTATGCCTGTGTGCCAGCTGCAGAGGTGTGTGCCGCTCAGGCAGGATGCTATTCTAAGGCTCCACGAATGGCCCAGTGTGTTCACGTGCTTGTATTGCTGTCAGTGTAGGTCTACATCAGACTGGTATTGTAGTCACTGTAGTATTGCATGCCACCTGACAGGTTATGCCAGTACTGGGTTCAGTGCTTAGTCCCCAGTTTGGCTATGTGATTCCATCTCATACATGTGTTGTACATCCATGTGTAGGGGAGAGGGTTGACTGTGTACATGTGGCAGCTGTGACATTGCCACATGACCCACATATTCCACAACTGTAGCATAGAGGTGACTGACAACTGACCTTTGAACATGCTACCATAGTATTGTGATTGCCATGGTGATTAACAGCACATAGGGCCAATGGGGAACAAGGTACATAGGTTCATAGAGTCATACTAGGCAATCTGCCCTAGGGCATTTAAGAACCTAGCCAGAATGTGTTTGGCTGTCGCCATCCATTGTAAATATATCTTGCCATGCCCTTTTCCAAGGTTAGTATACTGTGCCTCTGTCTAACAGTGACACAGAAGTGATACCCGGGGTAAACCTACAATGTCCCATCCACTCATCAAGATTCCTCTTGAAGAGAGTCAGTGAGGGACTCTGCCTAACCTGGACTGGGATTTTATTCCAGAGTGAAGTGAGCCTCTGGGTTATGAATCTGTCCCTCCAGCATGTCCTATTTATTTCAGTGCTGAGGCTCAGGTCTCTCAAGCGTGTATCCCGATGGGATTTGGATATTCTCAGGTGCAGCATGCCCATTAATTCTGGGTTCGACATGGTGTTATACATTAGGCATAGATCGCCTCTGAATAGGCGGTATGCCACTGAGTAGAGCTGGGGTTTATTTAACCGGTCAGCATATGGCATCTGTTTGAGCCCTTTGATCCTCTTGGTAAGGTACTTGTGGGGTCTTTCCAGTTGCTGCAGGTGTCTGGTAAGGTACATCCCGACAGGGGGATTGTACTCAATTATGGTCCTGATGAGGGATGAGTAAAGAGGCACGATGTCCTCCCCTGATGTAGATGTGAATCCCTTCATGATGGGGTGGGCTATATACAATGTCTTTCTAACCACTTTGGCTACGTGGTTGTCAAATGAGAGATTGCTATCAACTTGGGTCCCCAGGTCCCTAATTACTTCTTCTGTACATAATGGAGTACCACCTATGTGGTACTTTGTGGGCACTTTGTTTTTGCCAAAGGGGATGACTATACACACTTTTGCATTCAGCTGGAGGCCATGGCTCTGGCACAAGTTGTCTGTTTCTATGATGCCCCTTTGGAAGATGTTTGTGTCGGCTGGAGAGTCGATTATGGCCAGTTTGCAGTCATCTGCATATTTGGTCAGCCACAGTCCATCCGTGTTGGCCTGTACCTCCGATAAATATATACCAAACAAGAGAGGTGCCAGGACTGAGCCTTGTGGGACACCACTCGTAACTGGTTTGGAGTCTGGCATGGCTCCAGCAATTCTAACCATGTGGGTTCTGTCCTTGAGCCAGTGTGCAATCCATCTAGTGACATAGGGGCTTATATTTAAGCTGGTGAGCTTCTCTAGAATGCCCGAGTGGGGTATTGTTTTGAAGGCTTTTGCGAGGTCCAGGTAGGCTGTGTGAACCACCTTCCCCTCGTCAATGGCCTTGGTGACTGTTTCAAAGAAATCAACCAGGTTTGAGAGGCAGGATCTGCCCTTAACAAAGCCAAACTGGGTATGAACCAGTGTCTGTAGGTCCGCAATATCTATATTTATGTGGTCCATGATGATCCTTTCCATAGCTCTGCAGACCAAGCTAGTGTGGCTTATGGGGTGATAGTGTCCAGGATCCATTGAGGCACCACCTTTCTGTAGAGGGACCACTGTTGCTGTATGCTACACTTTGGACACATATCCTGTAGTAAGGCTGGGATTGAACAGTAGGTTTATGTTTGGTAGTAGCATGTCTTGGAGGTCATGTAGGACACAGCCCGGGACACTGTCTCGTCCCATTGATGCAGTGTGTATTGCTTTGGAGAGGGCGGCTCTTACCTGAGCATCTGAGATGTCAGGGGGGCATCACTCTGCTGGGATACATATTTGCCCTTTCAGTGTGGAGGGGGGTGAGAAGTTCGCACTGAACCTGTCAGCTAGAATGTTGGCAATGTCTGTGGGTTTGGTGTTTCTATTGACATTTTAGACTACCTCTGAGCATATCTGGGAATTACCACCCAGGTTCCTAACATAACTAAAGAAAGCCTTGTGTTTATCCTTAGTGTCCTGTGCAATTTCTCTCGAAGCTGGCCTTAGACAATCTTATGAGTGCCTGTAGTTATTTGCTAATACTGATCAGTGATGCCTTCCCTATTTGGGAATTTGCTGTATCATTTAGTAGCTTCCTCCTTCTATTGTGTAGTTTGTTTATGGCTGGGGTCCACCAGACAGGACGTCTGCCTTTGGAGGATTGGGTCTTGGTTTTATTCGGGATCACATGATCCATGCATTCCTGAAGTTGTCCATAGAATGCATTTATAGAGGAATCTGTGGTCTGGTCTGTAGTTTCCACAGGCCCGGGGGCTTTGAAGGTTTCCACCTCAGTTTTGAGGAGTGTGAATTTGCTTTAGAGAAGTTGTTCACTGTGGTGTTCTGAGCAGGGGGTGGGGTTGGGATGTGAATATCCAGTGAGATTAGTTTATGGTTCGATCTTACCAGTGAGGGATACACTTCTGGTCTGGAGCATAGAGTCCCCATGTTGGTGATGATCAGGTCCAGTATGTTTCCCCTTCTTGTGGGAGTGGTAACAAGTTGTTCCATAGCATTTGAGCTCATATATTCTAGGAATCTTTGGCCTAGGGTGTTGGAGCTAGAGTCATGCTCCCAGTCCATGTTTGGGTAGTTGACGTCACCCAATATAATGGTGTTTGGGGAGACCTTCATATTTCCACTGTTCACAGGATGGACGAGTGCAGTTCTTGGGTTTGGGAGGGTGATCTGTAGCAGGCTATAACCTGGAAGGCAGTTTCACCCATTGTTAGTTGCACATGGATAGTCTCTGATGCTTGGTGCTTTGCCACCAACCTGGAGGTGTGGGTATCTTTGATGAATATCAATACTCCCCCTCCATTTGTGGTTTGTTCCAAGTTTTGGGGCTGAAAAGCATGGTATGAGGTTAAACCTGGTAGTGCTGGTGTGCTCTCAGTAGCCCTGAACCAGGCATCTGTTACTGCACAGATATCGATGTTCTCCATGCCAAGGAGAGTTTCGGGTGCATGCATCTTGAGGTTTAGACTTCTGGCGTTGGGTAGCATTACTGTTAGTTTCTTATCCCTTGTGATACCTATGAAGGTGGGTTTGTCATTTGAGCCTTGCCTAACATAGGCACTATGGGGGTAGCAAGAGCCTTTGCCAATATCTGAAAGCCCAGGGGTGACAGGTGCAGGCCGTCCCTAGTGAAGCAGGTGGTTCAACAGAAGATGAATATGTGAGGGTGTAGTGCCTGTGATTAGTTAGCAGTAGCATATATGACTGCTCACGTGGACACATTCCAGGTAAGTCATATGCAATGTGTCACAGGCAACGTACATGTGAACAGGACAAACAGTGACATTCTGTCAAGTGAGACATGGACATACATATAGTAAGCTATGCAGATGGCACTAGGAGTCCACAGAAGCTCTATAACTATGCATTGCAGGTGGGATCAGTATTCCAGGGTAATTGCAAGCAAACATGCATGCAAACAAATCTACAGTAAACAGGGCTGCATGTAGTCCATTGTACAACAAACAAGCTATACCACTTCCAGTAGGTAACACTGCAAATATGCAGGCACTATGCACATGTACATGGAAATACACGAGTCAGATGGCTAGGGTCCAGTCTCAGCGCACACAAGTGTACAGACCATGTACTGTCAGGATGTACAATAACTGGATGGAAACCCATGTGCTCATACCTGCAGTAATACACATGTCAAATAACAGACACTGAGCCTTCACTCAGTGGTTCCATACTTAGTAGGATGTATGCTACCTGGCCTGCCACCACAGTATCCCTGACATATATGGGGACTCTCCCTCCTGTGACAGTTAGTTTTGTGTGTTGGGGCTGTCTAGCATGGTATGAGATGTGAGCTTGCAGTGGTAGGGTGCTCCTGAGTGTCCTGTACCAGTCGTGTAGTACTGCACACATATCAACATCCTCAAACATCTGCATTGCAGAGTCCAGTGTGGGCAACATGCCACTTGCAGTTTACATGTCCATCATTGCGTATTACTACATTCATTACCTTATCCCCCTGTGCTACCTATGTATGTAGCCTTCTGTTGACATCCTTACCACCAGTATGCCAATATGTGCAGATGATACACTATGGTACTTACCATGGGTGTAGACAACAGTACATGACAATCACACCCTTACTGCATCAGGCATGCTGTGATATACCCACAATTAATTCAGCACATAGTACTGTTAACAACATGATACTATTACTACACATCTATGTGGTCACCCTGTGCATCAGCAACATGTTAACCTGTACCTGCACAGTTGTTACAGATTGCAGGAGGTGGCACAGTTTCATCATATGCACAGGGTGTGAACTTGGTTTGCCTGAGTCAGCCACCGATACCACCGATTGACATGTATGTGTATGTGTGTTGGTGAGGGACAGCAGTAGAAGGTGGGGCAATGTTGATGCAGTGTGTGCGTGTATGCGGTAGCCCTAGGTGTTGTCAATTCGCATGTGTGTATGGATGCACACAGTTCCACCTCATGGCTGCCATATACTGGTGTTTGTGGACAGCCACAGACTGTACCTGCCAGGTCATACAGTTCAGTGTCTCTGGCCACGGACACGGTACCTGTGCCTTGCAGGGGTGCTACGGACCGTATCCGGTACCAACCAGACTGGGTACTGTCATCAGAAGCAGGTGTTCGTTGACTGGACACAGATCCCTGTTGGGCCTGGCCAGAGCCATGTGCACGTGGTCTCCTGGGGCGGTCTGATGACAGCACAGACCCAGCATTGCTGGGGCTGCTGCTGGCACTATGGGGGCAGCCGCGGCCCTGTTGTCATCCGCGACGACTGCCAGCTGCTGCTGT
The DNA here is from genome assembly GCF_019279795.1 of Protopterus annectens. Lineage (NCBI taxonomy): Eukaryota > Metazoa > Chordata > Ceratodontiformes > Protopteridae > Protopterus > Protopterus annectens. The sequence continues at coordinate 870,158,315 of NC_056732.1, forward strand.
TGCTGGCATACGCCCACGTCGACGCCTCAACCGTCCCCCATCGCCCTGGCTCATGGACATGTAGTTGTGGAACCGGTCTAATATGTCCCCACAACGTCTGTCTATGACATCGGTGAAATTACGGATGGCAGCCGCAATGTCACGCATACTGTCAGTCATGGCTGTGCGACATGCTGTCAGCTCCCTCAGACCCTGTCTGGTGTACCGTTCCATATGTGACTGTGCCTGCATGACAGCCCGAAACATAGCTGAGGTTGTAAGACCTCTGTGGGCACGTCTGACAGGGGCAGTACGCCCACGGATGCTCCCACGAGAACCCCTGGACATCTGTCTGTGTGGTACCATCTCTGAGCCATGCCCATGGCTGCTGTGTGGGGAGGCATGTGCCACAGATACCACATTACCCTGGTCAATGCCCACTGTATGCTGTCCATCACCTAGGGACATTGGTGACAAAGGGTGTATTGGCAGGATAACTGTGTGCATTGATGGGATTGACAGCTGTGCACTGTCAATCGGCTGACCAATGGCGGACCCTGGCATACCTTCCTGTGCTATTACACAGATGTCATCATTATCAGTACCCATGGCACCTGATTCAGGTTCCCTGCTACATGACACCAGAGCAGCACCAGAACCTGTGGGAGGGAAACAGGAAACACAGTTTACAATATCTACACATTACCAGTGATGCACACATCCACACATGCACAGGTCCAGACATGCACACATGCACAGGTGCACACATGCACAGGTGCACACATGCACACATGCGCACATGCGCACATGCACACACGCACAGGTGCACACATGCATACGTGCACACATGCACAGGTGCACACATGCACACATGCACACATGCACAGGTGCACACATGCACACGTACACATGCACACAGTTTCACACAATTGTACAGTACTCAGTATGCGTGATATCAACACACAGACACAGACACACCTACATGCATACAAAGAGCACTACTACGTGAGCCTAATATTACTATTACTATCAAGACTATTACAGGTATTGTTAATACACACTCACCAGCATGGATAGGCTGCATTGCTGTTACACCAGAGGGACCTGCAGACGTGAAGAAACTAATGTCAGTGGGCACAACTGTGCCATTGTTACTGAGTATGATACAGGTCAGTAGTACAACAGTCGCCTTTCACAGGTCAGCTGCTAATATTGAGGATATCACACTTGAACGTTAAATACTATGATGACAGCTACAAACCAAGGACACACCTCACACATGCATTAACTACCAGTGTACACAACAGTCAACTATACATATGGCATATTACCTGCACGCTCACTGTCTTGCTGCTGCGTGGCTCCAGCCTCCATCATAATGCATGTCTGCTGCTGTTGTTGTTGCTGGCAGACTGGAGCCACTACACTCATGAGTAGTCCCTCCAGTCTGGTGAGTGGGGGATGTGTAGCCACCCTACCACCTGTGGCGACCTGTTGCCTGTGGATATCCGACGCACGCTGACGGACATTTCTGATTAAATCACTGCAGTGATGTCGTACCTGCTCATATGTCCTATTATGCATGCCTATATCATTTACCCGACGGACCAGGTCTTGCCACAGTGCAGCCCTCTCCTGCTGATTCTGGCTGGTGCGGGAAAAGTATATTGCATAATCCCGCACCAGGCTCTGGTGTATCTCCTCATCCTCAGCTGTGGAGTAAGCGGGATTCCGCGGGTGAGCCATGTACCTAAAAAAGAAAATAACCTGATATCAGCAATATATGTCAGCAGAATTTGGCACACATACTACACATGCTACTCGACTGTTATGATACAACATATCTCACATATATAGTATCTGTCTGTCTATTGGTGGATACACATGTAAATGGCCAGGTATCAGTGCTCAGCCAGCAACTGTGCAACAGTACCTGGCACACTCCATACGACATACTACCAAACCCCAGCAGTCAGAACACTGATTCAGGTCAAGAGCACCTCCTCACTCTGGGGGTTTGTATCTAGGTACTGTATGGCCTAAATCATCAACTACTGTGAGCTGACCACACACTAATTGCCCTGGATATACATATTCCACCTCCACCACCAGCACAAACGACTATAGTGAATAACATTGCAGATGCAAACTTTACACTTTGTAACAGCGACATGGTATCCTTTCAGCCCACTGGGCCAGTGGCAGATACAACCCACAATGCTGACCCCTACACAAATGCTTTCTACAGACATCTCCGAGAATGCATGGATCATGCAATCCCATATATGACCAAGACACTCTCCAAAAGGGACAGCATCCTGTCTGGTGGGCCCCAGCCATAGACAGATTGTATTACAAAAGATGGAAGCTACTGCAAGACAGAGCATAATTCCATAAAGGGAAGGCAAGTCTGAGGAGCACTAGTAAGGATCTATTTTCCATCATACAAACATCCATGGGCAACTTTGAGAGGGAAATCAAGAGGAACACTGCAGATAACCAGAAGGCCTTCTTCAGTTATGTTAGCAACCTGGTCAGAATCCATCCTCTATGCCCATAGTTAGTACACAACAACAAATATTTCACTGAAACCACAGATATTGACAACATTGTGGCAGATAGGTTCAGTGCAGGTGTCACCCCGCCCTCTCCCCCAAAATAAGACATAGTTATCCCAGCTGACTGTAACCTCCCTGTCATCACAGATCTCCAGGTGAGAGCCGCCCTCATGAAAGCAGAATACACAACATGACTGGGACCTGATGGTATCCCCAGTTGCATGCTACATAAACTCTGACAGGAGCTAAACACACATATAGAAGTGCTATGTAACACTAGCCTGACTACAGGATATGTACCTGTACACTGGCGCACAGCAGCAGTGGTTCCACTCCACGAAGGAGGCACCTCAACATACCGATACAATACAACACAATACATTACATTACAATACAATACTATACAATATGCTATTCCCCTGGGACTACAGCAGCATACTGTTCTGCTACCCTGACCATTGTGACACATGTGGTGTGATGGTACCTGCTGCTGTCACACAGTTACACAGGGTGACTCATATGGCATATTACCTATCTGACTAACATTCAGCAGGGGTATGTGTGACATGTACTCATGGGGAGTCTTGCTTCTTAACACTGTGTGGTTTATTGCAGGGTATGTCTTATCTGTGGGTAGGAACTTTTATCTACACATGTGCTCTCTATTGCAGTGGCATGGATGACACCCAGCAGTCATTTAGGTTGTGGATGGTGTGAGGTGTTACTATGGTTGTTGGACACCTGTCATGGGTGTGACTTACGTATGTAAATCCGGGAGTGGTAACCTCTATGTGGGTATATGTGTGTACTCTGTGGTGTTGTCAGTCACTGTGCATTGGTAATGTGTTTGAGTGCATTGTCACAGTGTTGTACATGTCACTGTGTCCTTCTCCATATCTGTAGCTGCCATGTGAGGTCCATACCATGGCATCCATTATGTGGTGTGGAGGGGTACACCGACCTACATGTCCATAGCTGACACACCATGTCTGCTGACACATACCATGTGCAGGTATTCCAGGAATAGTGTGCCACTATGAATATCATTGGGGCCACTATTGTACACATTTATGACCCTGTTCAACCCTGACACATGCAGTGGTGGGCAGCCAATCACATATCTGGTGGTTACTGGTGTAGGTGATTTGAAATGGGGTATGGTACTCCGGTTTTGACACTGGTGTTCACTCCATGCCTTTGTCACCAGGCACCTGTTGCAATACATCTGTTCACATGTGCCTCACTCAGAATATATATACATCTCTCTCTCTCTCTCTCTATATATATATATATATATATATATATATATATATATATATATATATGTATATAGATATATCTATATGTATATATATATATATATATGTCTGTATACATATACACATATATATATTGATGTACATATATTGCAATAGATGTAGAGGGGGGGGGACACAGAGGGGGTGAGAGTGACAGAGGGGGTGGAACAGGGGGTGTTGAGGTCGTCATATACAGTCATACCTGTAGATAGTCAGATCAGTCTGTCTATGTATATGTATCTACATATATCTATATCTGTATGTGTGCATTACATATATATGTTTGTACATATTCTATCTATCTACATCTGTCTATGTATTCCTACATCTCTCTCTATGTATTTATACATATATGCATATTATATATATATATATATATATATATATATATATATATATATATATATATATATATATATATACATATACATACATACATACATATTTTGACATACATACGTATCCATACGATAGACAGGTATATCAACATGTTTGTCTACCATACTGTATACACACACTAACATACTGCTAAACATACATAACTGTGAAACCTACTTTGTACATTGCACTACAACCTACAGTCAACCTACATTGATATGTGCACATAGATGCTCTCACATACAAATGTATGTACAGCCTTCACTGATAGTTGCTGTATGTCCCCTGCCCTTTACACATCTTCATATACATATGGATACAGACCAATGACACATATGGAGGGTTCACAGTATGTAGACCTTTATAGTATTACTTTACATTACCTGTGTTTGTCACAGCTGCTTGTGTTGCCGTCCGGTTTTCTGTCCTGCTGCTCCACTTCCCAGTTGTCAGCTTTCAGGTGGCTGTTGCTGAACAGTTTTGTTTGTGTCTGCTTAATTTCAGTTTTCTCTGTCTCTGTCTCTGTCTCTCTCTCTCTGTCTGTCTGTCTCTCACGTCCTCCTCAGGGTGCAATGAAAGTATTGCATGTGTGGACTGGGAGTACAGCATACTTTTGTAGGTATCTGCATATGCCCATGTGATGGCCTCTGCACCAATTGTTAGCCAGCATTTGCTAATTGCATGCAGCCAGTTGTGTACTGATTGCAGTTCTCACTGTGATTTCAGAACAGTGCTATAAAAAGGTATGTGAGATAGGCGTAGCCCTTTCAGATTTTAAGGGCAGGGACCATGCTGGCATGCTGTGGACAATGTTCTGTGAGTGTAAAGGTTGGTATCTCTCTCATATTTCCAGCTGTGTTGTAGATTAACATTCCTCCATTCATTTCTCCAGTTTCCTGTACTAACTGTGTATGTACACTGACACCTACAACTACTACTACTGTTAATGTGTGTGTGTGTGCTTTCCTTTCACTTTTGCTTGCACTTTGTTGCTAAGGCTTCAATATTTGCCCTTTACAGTCACTACTTGTATGCCTGCTAGGTGTCCTGACTGTAGTGTGCTGCTGTAGCTTTCCTATTTTCTATGTACATTCACACCTTGGAATGCTTGCTATATCTGCTAGGGTGTTACAGCATGCAGTGTGGTCTGGCCATGGTGTGGGCCTTGACATCTATTAGGGCATTTGAGTATGCTGCTGAGCAGGCCCCAGAGACTCTCAAGTTCATCTGTTAGCTGCCTCATGGAATGGTACATATCAGTGGGGTACACCCATTAAATTGTCTGGTATGCTGCAGTTGTGACTGTGGGTTAGCATGAGCATATGTATTACTACACTTATTCTGCCATGCAAGTGGTGAATACTTTCAGGACTCCATAGTTACCATTGCATGTGTTGTTACACCTTTCTGCCTACTGTTTGTACATTTCACATGGAGTCTGTGGGGCATCCCTGTAAGTCATTCACTGTTGCTATGTCTAGGCTCTTAACTATTCAAATATGGTGGTGTCAGACCTCTCATGTGTACAAATATTTGCAGGTTGTCCACATTTCTGCCTCATATTTTGGTCAATATCTCATGTACAGCTTTTTCTGGCAAATCACTCTGGGCTCAAGTCAGAATATAGTGACAAACATTCAAGTTTCAGACTTCATACCCTTCCAAACATCCCACAAAATGCAGACCCTGCTACTCTCCGAACTGTCTGCGTTTGTTGTAACATTATTTGTAATGTGTCCCTGGTTTTGGGCCTTTGCTCCACATATTTTATTAGTTGGTCCAGATGTGTTCCTGTAAGAGGTTGTGGGGTATGGGCAGTGATTATCCAACTGTGAGTATGTGTGTGGCTTGCAAGGTGCTACAGTGACATTATTACCTACTAGCTACCAAATAGCATGGCTGTTTCTGTTCACACACTACTATTATGGAAATCCACTAGTTTTGACAGTAATTCTAAATGACATGCTTTGTGTACTACACATCCTATATTCCCTTTACATTCATTCCTACTATTACATGATATATTTATTTTAGCACAATGTTCTTGTATAAGAGTCATGGCTTAGTGGTAAGTCATGCAAACTACTGTTTCCAATGTCCTGGGTTCGGGACTGCCAGTAGGATTTTATTTTGCTTCTGAACTGATTACAGGACCTGTCAATCAAAGCGACTAAGGCACTTTTAAGCAGTTGTAACCAGGTTAGCGCTGGTTTGCGTGGAGCTCACGCATGCGCACTAGTGTTTAGCTCCGTGCACACAAGCGCACACCCACTTACAACTGCTTAAACGTGCTTACTCTTGCGCACACCCGCGCTATTTTCTTTGAAAGAAATGACAATGGGGAGACAGGAAAGTGGTGAAAAAGGGGTCACAAAGAGGGTAAGACAGTAGGGAAACAAGCTTGGGTTTTGCAGGAGGGATGTAGGTAAGGCCCATAGCTGCCCATTCCTTCATCAGCAACAGCTGTGCATATGTTTGTAATTTGGTGTGACATTTGATACCTTCCACCCCTGAGAGAGGTGTAAGGACAACAGTAATACTTGTTGTACAGCCAATTGTAATTGATAGTTTCCATGTCTGGTAGACATATGTGCGGAATGGGCAGCTATGTATGGGGTGTAATTTTTTTGTGGGTACAGAGTGCCCTTTTTTTTTTTCAGGTGAGAGTGGTATGTCAGGTGAGGGAAGTCGGTATAGCTGGGGAGGTAGGTTGGGTAGGTCAACAGACAAGACAAACAAGACGCATACAGGGGCGGTGTATGACACGTGTGGGGGGGTTACACAATTGACGGGGACGGAGGTTTGGAAATCCAGAGCCCATGAGCCCACAGATGGCAATAGTGGAACTGATATCCCCACCCATGGGGAGTTGCAACTGTTCCTTCACTGCCCAGGATGGGGCTGTGCTGGGGGCTGTGTAGGCCGGGCAACAGGCATGCCCCTAATTTGTGCCACCTGTGCCTCAAGCTGGCGTAGGGGCTTGAGAACAGAGTCCCGGATCTCCCTACGCACCACAGTCCGGACTCTACGGAGGGTGAGTGGTGGTTCTCCTCCGGCCATGCTTGCAGAGGGGGGACGGGCCCCATCCCCTGCAGCGCTTCCACCCACAGGTGGCACAGGGCCACTGGAGGAGGGTCCAGACTGGGCACTAGTGCCAGGTGCACTCGCCAGCTGAGGTGGGAGAGGTGGGTCCGCTGGAACCCGCCTTCCCTGTCATTCTATGTTTTGCATTATGTCATGACAGTTTGGGTTAGTAACATACAATACCATTCACAATTAGTTGTAACAGCATGCATTAGTATTCCCATTAACCAAACACCCAGATATTCACACCATTGAACAGCAAGCATAACACATGCATAATTTGAACAGTAATACACAGTCCAACAACATGCAGGGTGGATTGATGGCAACAGGCCATCAGGTTTGGATGTATGAACAGGGCAGATGCATCAACGGACATGCAAATATTTAGGACCCATCAGGACAAATGTCCAGGGGTGTTAATTGTGATTGCACATACCATTTTCACGTGGAATGGATTATATGTGGTTATAGGGTGGGGTGAAGAAAATATTATTAACACCTTTGAATACCAATACATATGCTGTACATTTCTAATAGCTGCAGATATATACACACTACTGTTCTAACTACAGTTTCCTATATGATAACTACTTCACTTTGGTGATAGGACTGTTACTGCTACATCAATATACATTTTATTGTTATTCATACACGTTCATATCTGGCTTTGTTCAGCTACATCATCCTGCTACATTTGCTTTTTATAGCTATAGACAACTGTGGATGTTTGATATTTCAGACAATCATACTATCTGCATATTGCAGACTGAGAGCAACATATCCAGATTTTGGGGTACACATTCCAGCTGCAGTAACACCTTGGACACATTTCACAGTTTGGTTCTACTTGTCACATTCATTTCATTCTGTACTGACTGTAGTATACTTTATACAGGGGTTATTACTACTTTATTGGTGGATTCATAACTCTTTCTCACACCCTCTCACTTGTTTTCATTTTACTATTCAGGATGGTACTTACTTCTAGGCTTTATTGACATGTTTTACCTGTAGTTATTACAATCCTTTCCGGCAGTCTCACTTCTGTCATGTTTCAGTATTTCATCAGGGATATATTTCACACATGTGAGTTGCTCATCTTCTGCAGCTGTACTTTTCAGCCTGCTGCAGGTTGTGCACTATGATATTATAGGTGGGGCATCTTTATTTCAGAATTTATTTCAGACATTTTCATCTTTCTGTTTGGATTTCAGACTGCAACACACTTTTGTAATCAAGCAATACTTGCAAACACTTTTACACTGTTACTTGCACATTTTAGTACTTAGTGACTACACTGCACTCTTTTGCTAACTGTCATACTTTTATATTTCTTTACAGTTACTGGGAGTGGATTACTGACCTGCCTGGTGGCGCAACCGCACCAGCCTATCGCCATAGGCTCGTCGGTTCGCAGAACGGACACCTGCAGCTGTAATATAAATTAAGTAATATTGGAATACACATCTCCATAATATCAGCTAATTTAATTTCTTACATACATAATTAAATGTAACTTACTCAGTAGTGGGGCGTTGGGCATTTGCCGGGCCTCCTGGATCCAAAGGTTCAATTGGTCCTGCTTGCCTCTCTTCAGGTCCGCATGGTGGTGACGGACCTGCTCACCAGTCCTTGGAATTCCTGTGGCACTGGTAAGATCATGAGCCAACCGGTCCCACGCCTCAGCCCTATATGCTCCCCACAGGACCTGGCCCTGCATGAGTTGGGCCTCATGATTGTGGACTAGGAGCCAGACCATGTATCTGGACTCCTCAATGCCCCACCTCTGTGCTCGAAAGCAACTACCCTCACCTACACCTGACATTCTGGCTGCAAGTCAGTTCTACAATCTTTTATGCTGTGTATTCCCGCCTTTGGGGCTTATATATGCCGTTTTTCCCGCACTTATCTGTGATTGGCCATTTTGGAATTGTATCCACTTCACAAAACCTGCTTTGTCATGCTCCACTTTCTATTCATTCCTATATATTTGCTATTACTGCAGCTCTGAGTACAGCTGTTGTAGCTTAGTGGTTCAGTACCTTGACTATGATGCATAATGTCCTGGGTTCGAACCTGGCCACTGCTTTTTATATTTTATGACTGTCTAGACAGGCTAGGGGGTGTGTCTGTGTAAAGGCAATTTTGTTACAGCTTGCTCAACGTTGCCCGCCGGTTAGCTTGATAGCGCGATGTGCAGCTCTGCGCAAACGGGGTGCACTGGCTTACGCCTCATTTGGCTGTCAGCACGCATAGTACGCTCAGCTCAGCAAGGGGCACACAGTTTGAGTGTGTGAAACCATTGCTCAGCTACGGGCACTCATTTTGCACCTGTTAAACCACTGCTCACCTATGGGCAGATGCACTCACCTTGTTAAACTGTAGCTCAGCTATAGGCACATCTGGCATTTTTTTATTGTTTTGTTACCTCACATTTCTTCAAAATAAATGGACTATTTCATTACATTTTACATAAAATGTGATTTTATATGTGTACATGTTTGTCAGGGACTTGTTTCGTGCTTATTTTGCTAAAAATAAAAGTTGGTGGTGTGGGGGCTCGAACCATGAATGCCTGCTCTTCAGCTGACATTTCTACCGCTACGCTATTGCTTCTTGGCTTACTTTGCATATTGAGTTCTTATATGCTTTCCCACTGACTGCTAACTGTAGCTGCGCTACGGGCACGCCCGCGCAAACGAGCGCACTCACGGGCAAACATCTTTACAATTTAAAAAAATATATAACATGTTCATTTATATATTTTCTGTTCATAGTCTGTGGGGGCATGTGTTGTGTTGTGTTTATTCACATTTCCGTGGACTCTGTCGTGGGTGTTTACTTTGGGCACTTTTACTCTTTTGGGGGCGTGTCCGCTTGCAGGGCTCGGCCTACAGACACACCCCCTACTGTCTTACATGGACCGTATTAGACTTAGGTGTGATTCAGCATGCTCTCATGAATATGCAGAGCATGCTGACATCACTCCGTTTAACTGCAGCCTCCGTGTAAGAGTTATAACTCTTACACGGAGGCTTCATGAATCCTGCTCTTAATCTTTTATAGTAGTAGTACTAATTTACATTAATTCTAATGCACAAAATAATTGTGACCATCAGTACATTTTTATGCTGACTCAGTGCAGTGCAGTACAAATTTTATTATGATACTTTAAATATCACCTTTTCAAGGAAACAATGTCCCAAACATGCCCTACTGAGAATTAACCCGGTGAAAAAAATATTCTGAGGATTTTTTCTGCAGGAGTACAAATTACTTTGTATATAGCTAGATAGACAAAGATAGATAGATTGATACATGGATTGATAGATATAGATATAGATATAGATATAGATATAGATATAGATATAGATATAGATATAGATATAGATATAGAGCTGGACATTTAAATGTATTCTGTTTAATTTAGAGACAAGTTGTCTTGCAAAAAAAATTTTACTTCTCAATGAATAAACCAAAAATAATATTAATCTGAGCAAGTTTCACAATTCCTTTTGTCACATGTTTGCCTTCAAAATGCCTGCAGAATGTTAATTCACGCAGTAAATGTTCTACATTATGTAGTTTTGTTTCTTCACTAAGGCAAAGACATAATTTAACCTTCTTTATCAGTTAAACTGTTCTTATACCAAAGCAAGATAACTGACAGTGTAGTGTGATAAACATGACAAAACTCATTTAATTTTAGCAGTTTATTGATCCGAAAAAGTAACAGCTGTCAGTACTAAACTAAGGCATGTTAAGCCCTCAAGTAAACCAGAATTCCCTTTCTAGAAGTACTTGCAACTGAAACAAATCCATTTTCATTTATGACACTAATATGTATTTGTGTTTACTTAATTTAATTGCCTGAAAATGCTAACTTCTTGCCAAAACATTCAATACTATTTTCATAATATTCTTCAGAAATCCATGCAAAAATTGAGAAATGTAGTAATATAATAGAACAGTGATATAAAACAATTTATTTATACTAAATTAATGTTTCAAGTTAAGCTAATTCCCAAATGTCTAGGGTAGATGATTTCCTAAATGTTATACAGTAATTTACAAATCCACTCAAGCACTTGTGCAAACAAGCATATAACACACACACACACACACACACACACACACACACACACACACACACACACACACACACACACACACACACACACACACACAAGCAAACACATTAGTGTGCATATGCACGCACATAGACTCTTGCATAAAATTTATACTGATAATCCCCAAGATTTATTAAACTCCATGCAGGAATAGTGCTATTCCTGCATGGAGTAGTTTGTGTCCATGTAGAACAGCAGTGGGCCTTGCATATGCATGAAGGTGCACTGCTGTTTTACCCACACTGACACAAACCATGTATGAGTGCAGGGGGCGTGTCTGAGCAGTGCACGGAAATTAAGCACACCGCCCGCACTCAGAAAGTGCCATACAGCACTTTCTAAGCCATACTGGCATAATATTAAAGCTTTGCTCTAATATTATGACAGTATTTCAGTGTCCGTGTACACTGAAATGCAAAATTGATCATTTCGGTGTCCATGAACACTGAAATTAAAACAGCAAGAGTAAAGCAATACAGGGGGTGTGTCACAGCTTCTGTGACACACACCCTGTATTGCTAAAATGCTGTCCGGCACTTCTGCCTCCTGCAAAAACAGGAAATGTGTGCAAATGCACACATAATAGGGACTAAATCCCCCAACAGTTAAAAAGCACATGCACAGCCCCAGAAACACACAAAGTTAATAGAGAACATGTCATGCATCAGCATGAAACACACATAGAAGCCAGAAAGCCCAATCAATGACATTATTTCACAAACACAGTCCCAAGTAGCTGTCAGAACACCACAATACACACCCATATAACCTAAAAATATAATAATAATATATACTTATTTGTAATACCCTAAGGAATGTTTACGTGTAGCTAAGTGGGAGTGTACATTATGGCTGTCCCCTTAGCATAGCTTAAACATCCTATAGGAGCTAAATGAAAATAGACAGGTAAAATTTGCAAAACAAAGTTGTGTAGTGGTTAGCATTGCAGCTTTACATGCAAGCATTCACAATTTGAGTCCCAAGAAAGACAACTCATTTTCCCATGTGAAAGTTGTGTTAAAATATTTTAGTAAACTTAAATTATGTAGCAACTATTTTTATGTCAACCAGGATAGTGTATCAGCTCCAAAACTGATATGTCAGTATAGAAAAGATGTGAAACCCCCATATAAATACACATGCCCCATACAGTATAGTCACACAAGAATATAATGTAATGAAAGCACATAGGGGGATGTCATGGACAATAAATGTAAAATTATATTGCGTATATAAATATATTATATTATACAATGACTGAACATTAACATACAAAAATGAGTATGCTAAATGGTAAGTCCAACCAGAGTTCCCATTGTAAATCCGAGAGTATACTAATGGAAAAAGGTCCAGTTGCCTGGACTTTTGTCCATGTGTATATCTTCTGTTCTTATTTATTTATTTTTTTTCTATGTAGATAGCAATGGAGAAACGAAGATATCTGTTAATCTTTTAACATAACTCGCTATGTTTCATGATTTGATGAACCTGTATAACATAGCAAGATATTAGAAAAAATGCAAAGGAGATCTTCCTTTCAACAGCGAAAGGAAGATCTCCGTTGCTGTTTTTAATATATCTCACTATGTTATACAAGTTCTTCAACTTGTATAACATACTGAGATATGTTAAAAAAGCAATGGAGATCTTCCTATCTCTGTTGCTAGCACAGTACATCAGAAATGCCCCAGGATACTGGAAAATTGGGGAAGGGCAGCATGGAGACATTATACAATGACATTTTTAAGAAAGGTAAATATTGTTTTCCTTAAATAATGTCATTGTATAATAGCAATAACCCATGGCTGGGTGTGGACAATGCTGGATTTACCCAGGGCTGGCTTTGTTTGGTCACTCGGGCTTCGCCCCTGTGACCAAACAACACCAACTGTGTGTAAATCCAGCATTACCCATACCCATCTGTGGCTTATTTATTAACTAGAACATTATAAGTATAATATGCTTAAATGTGTCTTAACCAGTCTGTATCCATCAGACCTTGTTCTGCCCAGTAACAAAATACTCAGCCCTGCCAAGTCTCGAACCCGGGATGCTGTTCTCTACAATCACAGCAAAATATTACACCATGTGAACTGTGGGGAATTGCAGTGCTTGAACAAACATATCCTGCATTCAGGTCATTTAACACTAATAAAAAAAATGGCAGTGCCAAGTGTTAAACCCATGACATTAAACACCACAATCACAACAATGTACCACTATACCATCTGAATTATAGAAGTTAATGTTGTATTTTCAAACATATCATGCAATAGAGGAATACAACATTAGGGAGAAAGCTTTGTGGAACCTTTTGCGTGTTGCATATAGACATATATACACATACGTATACATATATATATATATATATATATATATATATATGTATATATGTCTGATGAAACATATATATGGAAAAGTAGAGTCATAATATACATATATAAAAATATAAAGGAAGGAAAATAAAAAAAAAAAAATAAATATATATATATATATATATATATATATATATATATATATATAAAACATGCAGTGCAGTTATACCTCAGAACCATCCCTCTCAACCTGTTAGTGCAAGGAACCTGTACAAAGGCTGTAAAGGGGGGAATCGGCCATACAGACATATTGCAAAAATCGCTGTTACAAATGAAAACGTGTTACAGCAACAGTATGTGTTCTAGCAGACAATCACTAAAGGATATGAGGATGGAAACTGAAATGTCATGTCATTTATTTACTGACATAAATCCTTGGATCATCATCGTGATTTACCAGACAAATAGAAATACAATGTTGAACTGAACAAAAGTATGGTCCAAACATCTGGACATTCTGTGAAAACTCTGGCAGTGGAGAGGTATGCTCAGAACCCCTTAGTGCAATGAATCTGGACCAAGCCTGACAAACTGGGGGGACAAAGGCCTAAAAATAGGGACATGTCCAAAATACGTCAGTAGATAAGCTGAGAAAGTTCGTGTAGTAACAGTGTATGTCCTAACATATATTGACTGAAATATCACAATTCCAGGACTCAGTTGCTTCTCATTAGTTACTGACCTCAATCCCCACATCATCCCATTGATGTATCATGCATACATAACAGTCAAGGGGACCAGACTAAAGATGTCAGCTAGACAACTGGACATCCTACGATATGTGGACATAACACAACATTAGGGAAAGTACACTGAGCTACCGAGCAATGTTCAAACTACAATCAGACTGACATAACACTACCCATGTCCAGCTCTGGGGCTGTACACATGCATTAGCAAATATAACAGGCACTACAGGGATGTAACACTGGTGGAAAACAGACACTGATATGCAAGTGCATATCCCCAAATAACTGCACCACAGTCGCAGTGACATACCAGTAGGCAAACTGAACACGACAGTATAATACTGTGTGAGCAACCACATACCGTTTGCCACTCATACCTTACCCCTAAATATACTGCCAGAAATCACAGTGTACTGGGAATCCTGAGGTGTTACAGTCAGCCTCCACAACCATACAGACCTGATAGACTGCCAGCAGCTGTAGCAGCATGCAGAGTCAGATAGGTAAAGAATGCATGGCACTCACATCTGCTACTCTCCCTACCCAGCCCAACAAACATATACACACAACACTGCTACACAATCTTGGCAGTCTGTTCACAATGATGAGACATACATAACTGTCATATATGCAGATTTCCACAGAATTACCAGGGTGTGACACCATGACCCTGGCCCCTGCTGCATACCATGGCCAGGAGTCTGCCAGGTCATTGGCATGATAACTGGAGTTAAGTTGGTAATTAATGATATACCATACCTTTGCGCCTTGTAGTGTAGGACATCTGGACAATACATGACGTACTTGTGGGACAGGGGGCTGGAAAGAGGGACATATCACAAATAATGGTGTTACAAACTGAAACAGTAGCTGGTGTTACACGTGTTGTTATAACAGAATATCCCTGAAGGATATGATGTCAAGAACATCAATGGATGTCAACACTTACTGTCTACAATCATCACATTATCCTACCAACTCCACAAAAACAGATGTTCGAGGAACAGACCAAGAATAATAGGCAAACATCTGGCCAGTCAGTGGACAACATGACAGTTGAGAGGTATGTCAGATGCATATCACTGTCAGATGCCAAGTCACACAGTAAATGCATGTCCAGACAAACCCTGTTAATGTAGCACCCCTCCATGTGTTTAACAGCACTAATGACATACAATCTGTACCAAAATCTGGAGCTTTGTCCCCCATGTTGTTGCGTTGTCTCCACATGTTCTGTCCTCTGACATATTTCCACCTACTGTCAAAGAAGTTGTACCCCCCACACCTCTGTAATGTCCCCCACACAGGTAAGGGAAATGCCCAAGGCCCACATGAAGGGCATCACATATGTTGGAACTAGCAGCTGTGTCCAGGCCCACAGCACAATACTATATAGGCACCTACATAGCTTTATGGCCTGAGCAATACCCAGCAGGAAAACATCAACCCCCCCTCAAGGTAGGATGAACACCTGTTGTAGACAGCAGCAATACACAAACCACAGACTGTGCCCCTATATTGGCTGTACAGGGCAAATCAGGAGCATGCACCAACTTGGCATCAAGTCAGCCTTTGCCTGATCAAGCATATAAGGCCACAGGTGGAGTACTGTAAGTCTAACTATCAGTACAAATTGGACACATCCACCAAGGCCAATCACAAGGCCATATTCCCATATGTCTGCAATCTCTGAGGCAACAAACCAACCTACCCTATAATGGCGGCCAATCAGACCACATACACATGCAATATAGCTATAGCCAACCTGCTGCAGATAGGTTTATGGCAAACACCACCCCCTGGTTCAGCATCACTATGGGTGGATATGCATAGCACCCACACCCCTCCCCTCATTAACAATGAGCAGATACATATTGCCTACTGAAAGGCAACAAACATAAGTATCCATGAGACCTGATAATATCCCTGTCTGCATCCTTCATGAACTCTGGCATGTTCTCCCAGCTCCTTTACACACTATAGTTACAACAAGCGTTGGCACCATCCACACCTCATCCACATGGAAGTTGGCCAATGTCATCCCTCTACACAGACATGAATGAGGAGTACAGGATTACGTAATCAACTTGCCCTCATTGGGGGAATATGACACTCCTGGACCAGAAGTGCAATGCAAGCAGATACAGTGCTGATACATTACAGGGGTATGGTGTGGTTGTGAGTAGTGGCAACTGGTATGCAATGTAGCTGTGCAGGTTCTACTGTTGCCAAATGTATGAGGTCCTGTGATGTGTCTCCCTTTCTTATGTTTTCCAGGTGCAATGTTGCATCAGCAAAGGTAGACTTTCTCAGTGGCTGAGACAAGTATAATTATAGAAGCCATACTACAGAACCATGCCATAATGTTTGGCTGGAGGCAGCAACATCTGCAGGAGAGGACTGGCCTGTGGGATGACCCTGTCTACAGGGTAAACAATGTCAGTCTGCATGCATGTACATATGAGCAGGTCCAGCATCGTGAAAGTGACCTCATATGCCATGACCAGCAAAGGACTGCTGCAGTGGCCAGGGACTGCACAGCCACAGGTGTGGGCCTGGCAATGCAGCCCCACTGACAACAACCGGGGAGCTCTTGGGTAACTTGGGGCACCCATCCCAGTACAACATCAGAGTACAGACCCCCCCCCACATACTGGTAGTGGGTGGCACCCAGACAATGGATGAGGAGTGTGCAGGTAAGGCCCCAGTGTAGATTACTAGACTAGTGTAACAGGCATACTTGTAACTGTAGAGTATCTAAGTGCATGTGTCAGGTCAGATTGTAGTTGTGGATGGGGTATCCTAATGCACAGATGTGCACATCTATGGTGAAGGACAGCAAGTTGTGTAGTATTGGGGGTTGTACTGTAAATGTGCAGACATGCTGCATCCATCCTGTACCAATGCCACACGTGGGTCTGCTGACAATACTTCCCTCCCACAACCACCTATGTCCGTCTGGTCTGCATGTGGAATGGCAGCCTGCAGCTGGTGAGTATGCAATTGTTCTGTTGTGGTTTGCCAATACCCCAGGCATATGAAAGCCATGCAATGTACCATGCACACAACTGTCACTCATAGCCATATTGCTTTATGAGCATGTTCAATTGTGTTGGGGTTAACTGCATTACATCACAGTGGTCACCACAGGGACCTATCTGATGAGAATGTAACATCCCTGTAGCATACCTCATGACCTGTCAGTGCAAGACTTCTGGACAGAGACCAACAAAATGAGGGGACAAGTGGCCTAATGTAAGGACATGTGTGAAACATTACTATCATATAGTGGATATAAACAGCATACAAACCCCTGTTAAGATGCCAGGTGTTTGTGATAGATATATATATATATATATATATATATATATATATATGTATATATATATATGTATATATATATATATATATATATATATATATATATATATATATATATATATATATATATAAAATACAAATTGAGACCACAATATGTCAGTCCCCACCTTTTCCAAACTGTAATGTGACCTATGTTATGAACAATTCACCTGTAAAACCAATCAATTTGTTGGCCTCCAAATATAGTGTATACAAACATGAGAATAAGCTGGATGCATATCTGTGCACACCCGTTAAATAATATGTTATTGCAGAAGCTTGTGATTTACTGTCAGCATACAGTCTGCTTGGGTTCACACCTGCCATCAGGTAAAAGGCACTCTGAGTAACACCAAATAGCAGTCTGCTGTCCAAGTGGGATAATCATGACATTTGCACAGTTGCCTGCAACAGCAACAGCCATGGCTTGCAGACAGCTGACAAAGCAGCAAAGGGATCTCATATTTGAAAGGTATCAGTAAAGAGTAGGCTACAACATTACCACAGCATTGCGTACACCATGGAACACAGTGGAGACAGTTGTCAAAAGGTGAATATGGGACAACAGTGTTGTTGAAAAGAACTTGACGTCCCTCCAAAAATGATGACAAGACATGTCAAGATCTGGTCAGGGAGGCTGCCAGGGGACATACAGCAACACTGAGGGAGTTGCAGGAATATTTTGCTAGTACTGGTGTTGTGTACTACCTGTGGGAACACTCTCCCATATCCTGCATACTTCTGGACTACGGGGTAGGATCAGAAGATGGAAGCATTTCCACACACCAGAAAACATCCAGGGGTGGATACAAATTGCAATGCAGCACATCATGTCTCTCAAAGGTATGTGTGAAATTGTGTCATGGTGTAATGAGACTATGGATCAACCTCACAACCACAATACCAAAAGGTATGTGGGGTTCAAAACAACATCTCTCATAACCTGAAGACCAACATCCCCATGGTGAATCACACTGTTGGCAGTGGCCCGCTGTGGGGATGCCATTCCAAAGCCAGAAAAGGTCCTGTAGTCATGGTGGTGGGAATTCTGGCCATTTCCAAATAACACCCACGTCTGCCCAAAATCCATCAGGCATCTGCAAGAATGCTGAGGATGGGGAGGTGTGTCAGCCTTCAACATGACAAAGACCAGAAGCATACATCTAAAGGTACCTAAGAATGGCTCCACCTGAACACACTCATGGTTATGGATTGGCCCAGCCAGAGCCTACACCTACACCAGATAGTAAAACACCAGTGTGACCTGACGAGGGCTGTGCACATGAGCTGCCCATGCAATCTGACAGAGTTGGGTGACCTTGGCATGGAAGCGTTGGCAAATAATGCCAAGTCAAGATATCCCATGGTGATAAATACCTTCATAAGAAGAGTGAATGCTGTTAGTCATTTACAAGGTGCTTAAACAGAGTATCATTTTAAGGGTGTGCACAATTATGCAATCACCATATTGTACATATTGCAGTCATTATATTTTACATGTAACACGTGTTTGTTTATCTATTGGATTGCACAGGTGATATGTCACATGAACAGTGGGTAACATATTTGACTGCATTAATGTGGTCTCATATTGTATATTACAAGAACATGGCATGTTAACAAGGTTGTGTGCACTTATCATATCCACAGTAAGCTTAGAAGGTTGGTGGTATAACATGAATTGTGTGACCATACATTCACTGCTGGTCTGGAGGTCTGACTCAAAAATGTATGCCATTAAACAGTGATGTCACTCTTCAGATCATCCCGCTTATGTATCAGAGAAACACGGGCATTATGAGAAACAGAGCAAACATATGAGCCAGACTTCTAGACATCCTGTGAGGATCTGTACAGTTTTGAGGTATGTGTTGTAGTACTTGCCACTGTGCTATACAGGTGAACAGCAATGATGTGTACATGGGTGCAGTCTGTGCTGGTGAATGACCATCACATACTAACACTAATCACGTGTCCCTGACCTCTATATTGTTAGTTTCATGTAGTAAAACTGGCTTCAATACATGAATTTGAGGGCTGTGTGTCATGCATGTCACCATTTGTGTAATATGTGGTCTGTGTAACAGATTTGTACCACCTCACCTGTAAGTGTGTGTGTGTGTGTGTGTGTGTGTGTGTGTGTGTGTGTGTGTGTGTGTGTGTGTGTGTTTGTGTTTACATGCATGTGTGTGTGTGTGTGTGTGTTTGTTTGCACATGCATGTGTGTGTGTGTGTGTGTGTGTATCTATATATATATATATATATATATATATATATATATATATATATATATATATATATGTACCAACCAACTTCAAAGTGAAGTTATTAATGTACATATGTTGTTTTCCCCTCACAGGTGGCAATGGAGTTTGGGGTCTCCCCTTTTGGAAACAGATTATCTTTGCAGACTCTGACAATGATGATAGGAATAGTGAGGTACAGTTAGGGTTGTCAGGGGCTGAATCTTTGCCATTGGTTGGCATCTCACTCCTGTTCACACCATCCACATGCACAGTGACAATACTCACACATACCCCATCACCAGTGGCCACAGATGATGGACAGTTGGCAGGTGGTGACATTGAACAGGCTAGTATGGTGACTATGGCAGATGAGAGTGTAGACACTGGCTATAGCCAGAGTGCAGGTAAGGTCCCACACAGGCAGACTGACCAGGGTGTTTGCAGGAGGAATGCTGCTTATTGGGCCACTGTTGCAAGTGCCAGAGAAGGAGTCACCAGATGCATGTTCCGGGCTGTGATGGATGCGCAGGCACATAGTGAATGCCACAATACACAAATACTCAGGGTTGTGGATGCAACTCTCTCTTATTTACATGGTGACATGCATGAGCTTGTTGAGGCCACACATCAAAATACTGAGGTCATGAATAGACAGTGGGTGAGACCTTGGCAATCTTCAACCATGGCATGTCTGTGCTAGAGCATGTGGTGGGAGATGGGCATTGGCCACATGGATGCAGGTCATCACCAACAACAGCTGAGAGTCTATGGGGCCATGCACCTTCACACTCCATTAGTGGCAGTGACACAAGCACTACCAAAGGGGGGTTGCTGTCCACATCACACTGGAGCAGGCCATGGCCACATGGTCTTGTTCAGTCCTGTCAGGTGCACAGATCCAGCGACAGCAGTCACTATCAGGAAGAAGTACTGCATCTAGCCTTGGGCCTTGTAGTGCTAGTGATACCCCTGGCAGGACCAGTTACCATGTCCATGCCATGAGACAGTGACCTGGACAACCTGCCATGTATGGTATACAGCTGTCCGATGTACCCCTGTGTAGAACAGCCACATGGTGTGACTGTGTGCATACATGCACACACATCTGTATCACAGGCAGGTCACCTCCAGACACACACAGCACCTCTGCACAGCCCATATATTGGATACCCCTCCAAACATACACACATGATGTCAACCATATGGCCCAGCCTAGGCCTCTAGAAAACCCAAACCACACCCTGTGCATATGATGATACTTGTGCCACATCCCTGCCATCCATACCATTGATGCAGGGACATGCTAATATGCGTCTGATGCACAGGGTGAATATAGTACAGGGTTGCTATGTAATACTATGTAAGGTGATGTCTGCTTTCATTTGTTAGGGGTGCACATACAGATGTATGTGCTGTACTAGCCAGGATGCATTACTGCTGTTAGTACCACTGACTGAATGTAGTCTGACATGCTGTATTCTGTTAGTGTTCCAGGTGTCTGTATGTCTGCAGGCTGTGGCCCTGCAGACATTCTCAACATGGAGTATGGCAGACTGGGAATACACTGACCATGTCATAGGCGAGGTACAACTTTATATATACATGTACCAGGTGTGTATGCATGCAACAGTGTATGAGGGACACTGTTTCAGACAGTGTGACCTTGCATACATATCCCTTGTCACTGACAGGTAGCCTTCAAACATGTCAGTTCAGTGTTGTGTACTACTACAGGCTCATACATACAGAACATATTACGTTAGTACTGTCAGCAGGTCCCTCACATGTGTAGCCATTACATTAACTGCATCAGATTCAACTGTCAACACCTGTTGGCCCTATCATTTCTTTGCCATCCACTCAACCTTGATACAGTTGATGATGGCATGCATGATATTGTGTATGACACATCTGTGGTATGTATTCCTGAGTCCACTGGGTGGAACAGGGAGATAAAATGGTATATCCTTTGCATGCACACAGTAAGGACTGACACATGGGATGTGCACACAGTAACATAAACAGAGTTGGTAATACACAGATTAGTACATTTCCACCATTATGTACTGTACTACTATATACACATGGCATGCCCCACATAGATTATGTGCATGGGACATAACACACTACCTCTTTAAACATGTAATGTTCTGAATGCTTCCATGAATGGTGAGATAACCCACTAGATATAGGATATGGAGTCATGTAGTACTCCTACAAGCCTGGACAAGTGATAGTGTAGCAGGCGTTGTATCAGCATGATGTTTCAGGAAGGTATGATGTATGATGCTGACATGTGTGTCACTACCCTCACTGTGGCCAATTTGCCAAAAATATCACATACATGGGCATTGTCAAGGGACACAGACTACACATAGTTTGCCAAAAAAGGTCTAAGCTTGTTTCCTGCCTTTCCTGTAAGTAGTCTAGTCCAAATACAGCTTTGATGTATCCAGGACTGTTGTAAGCATCTGAGCGGTGCCAAAAAGTCTGCTTTCAATTGTTCCCTTAGATCTGCTAGTTCTCTCCTCTCCTCTCCTGAACCTTTGCTAGCTTATTAGTCTACCACTTTACCAGTCTTCTTGTAGCAATTATTGTAGCACACAAAAGTGCTGCCAGCACTAAATGTTCTATAAGGAAACAGCTCCAGTACTTATTATTAACGCCCACCCTTCCAGGCATGTCTAAAGGTCAGTTCCTTGTGGTTTCTCCTATTAACCTGGTGAACTTGGGCATCCTAAGACAATGTAGCAACTGCCTCATGTACACAGACAACCCTCTCCTCTTACCTCCCAACACTGAGACTTGTGAGAGATGCACTTATATATCCAAATTGGAAGCCATGCACTCTCCAGCCAAGACCAGAACAGCTGGTCAAGAGGAGAAGGTCAACACTTGCACTACACCACATGGAACAAATAGGCCTCCAAAACACACACCGACAGTGCCTTCACATTAAAACACAAACCACACACCCAGCTTCAAGGAGGCTCTCATTACAAATCTACCCACACAGCAGAAGCCTCCAAGGCAGAAAGGCACTTAACCACCACAACACAACACCAGTCATGAGACCCATAACTATCCTAAACAGTGTTCCAATCAACCAAATCCCCTACAGCAAAATAGCATGCCCAACACAGTAGTCATATGTGACACAAGAGTGAGGCACACTGACGTCCCACTCACTAGGTTGAATAAGGAGAAAGTAACAGTCAGCTGCCTGTCAGGTGTCAGGATCCACCACATAATGCATGCACTCAGGTCCCTCAACAACATGTACAAATATGACTCTATCATTGTACATATGGGTGTGAATGACCTGAGCCATACCTCCCTAGAATACATGAAAAGAGACATGGAGTAGCTCTCAGATTATGTAGCCCAGGCAGGTATGACCCTAGCCCTGAGCAGCATCCTACCATCACTCTGAATGATACCACAGTACAAGCAGTAATTGATTGATTTCAACAATTATCTAAGTTTCTGGTGTCTTTCCAATGAGATATAGTGTCTACCTGCCTAGGATGACATGATTGTCAGACCTCGATGCTTTGCCAGAGATGGCTTGCATCTGTTAACTCTGAGCTTCTGGATACTGGCCAAGGATCTTGCCACCCCTATAGTGCCTTTACAGGCTGTGTTTCAAAGACCAAATTGCATCATGACAGTTATAAACAAATGCAATCTGAGGGTCATGCTGCTCAATGCTAGAAGTGTAAAATTCAAAATGCACTCTAAGCACCCGTTAAAATGGAGAACATCAACATTTGTGCTGTAACAGAGACCTGGTCCAAAGCAGCAGAAAGCATTCCTGCACTACCAGGATATAACTCATTCCACACCTTTCGGCCAAGAACTTGGACTGTAGCTCCAAAGGCAGTGGTGTTTCCATATTCATAAAGGATGAGCAGACCTCCAGATTGGTAGCCCAACATAATGCATCAGAGATACTTCAGGTGCAGCTAACATTGGGTAAGACAGCAGTTCAGGTCATAGCCTGCTATAGGTCCCCAACCATGTCCCAAGACCCATACTCCATGTTGCTAAGCACCCCAGAGAATATTAGGGGCCAACTTAACACTCTCATACTGAGCGACTTCAACTTCCTCTCCATTAACTGGGAAAACCACTCATGTAGCGATACACTTGCCCAAGGTTTTCTGGAATTCATTAATTCCAGTGCCCTGGACAAGCTCATTCGTACCCCAACTAGAGGTAGCAACATCCCTGACCTGGTCACTACTAAAATGGGTGCCATTGCTCTACACCAGTAATCAACTCCACCCTGGTTAGATCCGACCACAAACTAATCACCTTAGAAATTACCATCCCTCCCTGCAAAGGTAACCACCATGAAAAACTTCTCCAAACCTAACCTTGGGCTCCTAAAACAGAGGTGGCTAATTTCACGGCACCCATGCAAATGGGAAATAGTTGCATGACTGCCGGATCATACACCAATGCACTGTACGAACACATACACAAATGCATGGATCTCACATACCCAATAGAACCAAGACACTCTCCTCTAAAAATGGATGCCAATCTGGTGTTCCCCTGCCATAAACAAACTCTACAACAGAAAAAAGAAACTGATGCAGAATAAGGTGAAGTCCCAAGACTGGATAAACTCCCTTATCCCAAATCCTCTACAGTTAGATATGAAAACAGAATTGCCACAGATAGTAAAGACAACCACAAGGCATTCTACAGTTATGTAAATAATCTCCATGGCAATACCCAGATTTCCTCTGAGCTACTGCACAATGGTGCCTCCTATGCCAAGCCAACAGATATTGCCAATATACTGGCCGACAGATTCAGTGCCAACTTTACCCCTTTCTCCCACACCAAAGGACCAATCACAATACCAGTAGATTGTCAGGCACCCAGTATTATTGCTGCACAGGTTAAAACAGCACTGTCCATGGCCAAGAATACAGCTTCTATGGGACCTGACAACATCTGTGGCTGTGTTCCATATGAACTATAGAGTGAAGTGGCACCACACCTGTGTGCCCTGTTCATTCATGGCCTCACCTCAGGCTTTGTCCCTACCAAATGGTGCACTGCTACAGTCATCCCTCTCTACAAAGGAGGAGCGACTACAGACCCTGGGAACTATTGTCCCATTAGCCTGACAAGTCTGATATGCAAAGTTATGGAATGCATCATCATGGACATAATAAACAAGAATATAGGGAATCTGCAAACTCTGGATCCCAAAGTTTGGTTTTGTGAAGGGTAGATCATACCTGCTCAACCTGGTTGACTTCTTTGAGTCAGTCACCAGAGCTGTGGATGAGGGCAAGGTGGTTCATACAGCCTACCTTGATCTGGCCAAGGCCTTTGATACCATTCCCCACACAGGAATCATTGAAAAAAACACTAAGCTAGGCATCAACCCCTATATCACTAGGTGGGTTGCAAACTGGCTCACAGATAGAACCCACGGTGTGAAAGCAGCTGACTCCAAGTCAGAGTGTCGACCATTCACAAGTGGAGTCCAACAGGGTTTGGTCCTGGGTCCTCTCCTGTTTGGTGTCTACTTCGCTGAAGTTAAGGCCAACATGAAGGGACTCTGGTTGTCAAAGTTCACACACGATTGCAAGTTGGGAGCTATTATTAACTCCCCAAGTGATGTTGACATCCTGCAAAAAGGCCTCACTGAGACCGACTGGTGTCAGAACCATGGTCTTAAGTTCAATGCCAAAAAATATGTTGTCATCTCCTTTGGGAAAAACTTGGTTCCCATAAATTACCACATCGATGGTAGTCCACTGAACACTGAGGGCTTTATAACAGATCTGGGAACACAGGTTGACAGCAACCTCTCTTTTAACCACCACATTGCCACTGTGGTCAGAAAGTACTTCTATGTGGCACATCTCAATACTAAAGGTTTTGCATCCAGGAAGAAAGAGGTCATGGTCTCCCTCTCCTATTCCCTTATTAGGCCAATCATCGAGTACAATGCCCCATTTGGCATGTACCTCACTGGACACCTGCAACAACTGGGGAGTACCTCACAAAGATGATCCTAGTTCTTAAACAGTTGTCCTATATGGACAGACTCAAACAACTCCATCTATTCTCTGTCTCATATCACCTACTTAGAGGTAATCTCTGCTTGACTTACAAAGCCACGTCTGACCCAGCTCTGTTAGAAATGCTACATCAAAAGAAATCCCAATCCCTCCGCACCACACACTCTACAGACCTTAACCTCATTACCACAATCAATAGAACATGCTGGAGGGATAGGTTCATAACACAGAGACTGCCCATGCTATAGAATAGACTTCCCATATATGGCAAATAGAGCACCTCACTGGCCCTCTTCAAGAGAAATCTTGCTGAATGGATGGGAAGTAGAAAATTCACCCCAGGAATAACTCCAGTGGCTCTACTCAACAGAGTCACTGGGAAGTAATGTCAGGTGGCATGATGCTAACATAGTCCTGTCGGCTAGACTTGTGATGACTCCAGGTCCATTAGCCTAGTACACACCTATGAGCCTATGAACCTAAATATCTGGACATTCCATAGACATCTCTACAGAGGACTAGTATGGTCTGCACAATGGTTTAACATATGCTGCATGTGAGGCAGATGCCGTTACCATGCTATATAACGTAATGCCATCGGGAGGTGGTAAAGAGGTGTGACTGGTATAGCAATCAGCCAAACAGGATATGATCTTCACCCAAAGAGACACACACACACACACACACACACACACACACACACACACACACACACACACACACACACACACACACACACACACACACACACACACACACACTCACACACAGTTGGCAGTAATGAGATTAGAACCCCTACCTATCTAGTTATTTCTATTATAGTGTTACGTAGTTATCAGATGTGCCACAGAGCTTATACATTTTTTTCTAGTCCCAAATTACTTCTAAGGTGAATGACATCAGCAGGCCTAGTAAAGTAGGGTGATGGGACGTTTACAGGGTGGCACACAAAAATGGTATAACCCACACAGTATATGATTCTCACACATACCAAACAGTTGCCAGTATTGAGATTAGAAATCCTGCCTATCTAGTTTTTTTTTCTACTATAGTGTTACACAGTTATCAAACACACCACTGGGCTTATACAATTTCACCTACTCCAAAGGTACTTGTCAGGTGAATGACATCAACAGGACTAGTAAAGTAAGGTGAGGGGATGTGTAAAGGTTGGCGCACAACTCAAAATGGTATAATACACACAGTATTTGGTTCACTCACACACACACACACACACACACACACACACACACACACACACACACACACACACACACACACACACACACACACACATACACAAAATTGCTAGTATTGAGATTAGAACTTTTGCCTATCTAGTTATTTTTACTATAGTGTTAAGCAGTTATTAGATGTGCCACAGGGCTTATACAATTTCACCTACTCCAAAGGTATTTGTAAGGTAAATGACATCAACAGGACTAGTAAATTAGGGTTAGGGGAAGTGTAAAGGGTGGTACACAACTCAAAATTGTATACCACACACAGTATATGATTCACACACACACACACACACACACACACACACACACACACACACACACACACACACACACACACACACACACACACACACACACACACACACACTCTTGCCAGTATCAGGGTTAGAATTCCTATATATCTAGTTATTTGTACTACACTGTTATGCAGTTACTACATGCACTACAGAGCTTACTGGACTAACAGCTGGCTAAAGGTGCTAACTGCGCAGCTAAGGTAAAGTATTACAGGTGGCAGAAAGTCTGCCTTCAGTTTTTCTCTTAGATCTTGCTAGTTCTTTCTCTCTTGCACTTCAAATAGAACAATAGCTTTGCACTTCAACAGGTTATTGTATCAATAAGTGTAGCACACCTGGGAGCCATCAGCAGTAATTGTTACTTACACAATTAGCCCCAGTACTTAGTAGTCATGACCACCCCTCCTGACATTATTGAAGTGCAGTTTTTTGTGCTTTCCCCATTAACCTGGTTCACTTGTCCATTCTGAGGCACTGTTGAACTGCCCCATGTACACAGACACCCCTCTCCTCTAAACTCCAAACACTCAGACTTGTGAGAGTTACCCCTATATCAACAAATGTGGAATTATGCACTCTCCAGCAAAGACTGGACTATCTGGTCAAGAGGATAAGGTTAACACCTGCTCCACACCATGTGTAACACATAGCTTTCCACACCACCCACTATCACAGCCCTGACATATACTCACAAACCACACACACACCTTCACAGAGGCATTCAATGAACATTTACCCAACCAGTTCAGACCAGCAAGACAGACACCCACTCATCCACCACAACACAGCACATGCCAAAGGAGACATATGTCACCTACACAATGTGCCCCTCAACCTAAACCCCTAAGGCTAACCACCTTGCCCAGTACAGTAACCATGGGTGATGCAATACACTGGAAGCCAATGTGATGGTCTGTTGCCATTACTGAAGGGTACAATAGAAGGAAGACAATGTTGCAGAAAAAGGTGGTGTCTCAACACTGGTAAACCCCCTTATTAGCCTCAACAACAACTTGATATCCCTCATGGAATCAACTACAGCCAGCTAGACACTGACAAGTTTCACAAACACCTTTGATAGTTATACCAACAACCTCCACATCAATAACACATGTGCTGTGAGTTACTGCGCAATGCTAATTCCTATCCTGAGCCAACAGATATTGGCAACAGCCTTACCAATGCATTCAGTGCCAGCCCTACCCCTCACTCTCCTCTAAAGGAACAATCACAATGGCAGATGAATGCTAGGCACCTAGCATAACTGCAGCCCAGGTTAGACCTGCATTGTCTACAGGCAAGAATTCAGTTTCCATGGGACCCAAACATATCTGTGGCTATGTTCTACACGATGTACAAAGAGACCTGGCACCACATATGTGTGCCCTGTTCAGTCACAGCCCCACCACAGGCTTTGCCCCTCCAAAATGGTGCACTGCTACATTGAACCCTCTCCATAAAGGGGTAGAAACTACAGACACTGGGGATTATTGGCCCATTAGCCTGATGAGTCTACAATGTACAGGTATGGACCACATCATTAGGGACCTGATTGACAAAGATATAGATAATCTCCTAACTCTGGACCCCACACAGTTTGGCTTTGTGAGTGGCAGATCATGCCTGCTCAAACTGGTTGACTTCTTTGAGTGAGTCACCAGGGCTGTGTACGGTGGCAAGGCACTGCATACAGCCTACCTCAATCTGGCCAGTGCCTTTTGATACCATTCCTCAGTCAGGAATTATTGATAAACTTACCAAACTAGGCATGAACCCCTATATCCTAATATAATAAGCCTTTTTTTCACTTCCTTCAGGTCTGATAAGTGTACCACAAACCACCCATAACACTGTCCTCTGCCTATTATCTGCATTACAGCTTAATTTTCTTGCTTTTACAATAACCCTACCTAACTTTGGCTTCTCTCCATCTGAATATAGAGTGTAACCAGAAACACCACATTGGGTCATATGTCCCAACAAACACCTCCTGTTTGTAGCAGCCTATAAGCAAGGACCATCCAAGCTCCCTATTTCAAACAAAAAGGTTAATTTCACACATATTAATTGTTAGCAGGATAAGCAGTGGAAAAGTGTTTCTTTTCTAGCTTAAAGACCCCTCCACCCCTATCAGCTATCCAAACTAAGCCAGCCTAAGACCCTCACCATAGCCCCCTAGCTACTTGCTCCCTATCAGCTATCCAAACTAATCTAGCATAAGTACCTTACCATAGCCCCCCTAGCTACTTGCTCGCTATCTGCCCCCAATATCACTCCAGCACTCTCACCTCCTACAATTTTGTTTGGTTCTACTTGACCCTTAGAAATTTAGCAGTAATTACCTAGTCTCTGGCAGACCTACCCATTCCATTATTTGAACCCCAGCATATCTCTGCCCCCTCCAAAAACACAATCTGCTTAAAAGGCTCACAGATTTTCTGCAGTCACCTACCTGTGTACTGATTGGTGTGGCCCCGCTCCATTCGCCCTTTGGTCTAACTTCACTCACTACCCTACCCCCATTACCCTCCCATCCCCACTAGTCGTAGATGTATACTTACCCTACATCACCCAATCACTGCAATACAACTCAGCAAGATTAAGCCACACCACACTCCATTAACCTACCACACCCTCTTTTTCAACAAACCACACACTGCACACACCCCTTCTCCTCCTCCACCTATCCACAATTCTGCAATATATAGACCTCACAGACACCATGACACTAACCCCACACTCCCAGAACCATATCATTACAATACTCTTGCCTTCTCTATCCATTTGTCACTACTTAATCTTCAGTAGTACCACTTATCACCACCCACTCAACATCATGCACTGCATCAAATCCCCCATCTTACCACACACCATAAGTAACCCCTCCATACCTACAAACACACAACCAGTCATCCATTACCCTTTACTCTTTCAACTTACTACTCCAATCCATTACACCTCACAATCCAAAAAACACCCCAACCTCAAACATCACTTCTTAACAGTCTTCTACCTTAAAACCATTGCCAGCATTGCAGCCCAACTACTACTAGGAGGAGACATCCACCCGAACCCTGGCCCAACAAATATCCCCCATACCACGTCCAACCTCAACCTCCCATTTAAGCACAAACCCACTGATATACTCATATTGAACCTAAACATTTGTAGTATCATGAACAAAATAGAACAGTTACATGGAGCCATCTCTGCATACAACCAGGATATTATGGTGATTACAGAAACATGGCTTAAACCCCATATTAAAGATAACTCTATAACCCCATCTGGCTTTAATATATCAAGAGTACATATAGCTCACAGATGAGGTGGTGGGATTGCCCTTCTTTACAAATCCAATTTAAAAGTTCAGCTCCTTCAAAAAGAAACCCCAACATTTCAACGATGCTAAGACCTTATTCATCAAACTCCTCCTAAACCAACGCAAACAGCTAAACCTACTCAGCATCTATATACCACCAGGAGGCAATCTTAAGACCCTAGAATCTATACTCCACTGGGCTTCCCACTCCATCTTCCAAGAAACTGTAGTCCTAGGCAATGTCAACATCGACTGGAACAGTATACACTCATCAACAGCCACTAACCACATAAACCTATATAACTTTACTCAACTCATACACTCATCCACAAGAATTGAAAAAAAAACACCAAACGAAAATCCGCCTTGGATTGGATCCTCACTATCCAGTCCAACACTGCCCACCTATGCTGGATACTACCTAACTCTCTCAGTGACCATAACCCAACTTTTCTCCTTTGGCACAAACTGAAATATACCAACCCACCCTCCCTGTTACAAACCCACTCCCAAAAAAACTCTCCTCAGAACAATTCTCGGATACCCTAAAATCCTGCAACTGGGCTCCACTAAAACCCCTCCCCCTGGATAACACAGTAGAATACTTTAATTCCAAATTCCTAGATATTCTAAACCAACTATCCCCACTGAAAACATTAAGAGTAGGCAGTAACCCTGTCCCCTATCTAAACAAAACCACAAACATCTTACTCAAGGCTAGGGACAAAGCTTGGATAACTTGGTAAAAATACAAAACACCCAAAACTAGGCAAACCTTTTCTGAACTTAGAAATAAAGCAAAAAAGCAGGTCAGGTTGGACAAAAAAAACCCACTATATTTCCCTACAAAGGAAACAGCAACAACCCACAAAATTTCTGGTTTGTAGTGAACAACATCCTCCAGCCCAGAAAAACCACTACACCACCTCCAGACATCGAAGGTACTGACCCTGACATAGCCTCAGGCTTCAATAACTACTTTACCTCTTCCATACTGAAACTAGCAAATGATATATCACCCACAACCCAACCACAGTCCCTAAACTGTCAGACTAACTCTACCTCCTTCTCACTCAACCCAGTATCAACATCAACCATTCAAAAACTTTTAGCAAAACTCAAACCTATGACCCTAGCCGCCGACAGTCTCCCAGCCCAGTATCTCCAAGTTGCATCCAAGGCCATTGCCTACCCCATCTCCCTACTCATTCATAGATCTATTTCAATGTGCACCATTTCATCCTTGTGGAAAACCTCATATATCATCCCCCTCCACAAGGGTGACCCCTCTACTGACCTCTCCAACTACCATCCCACTGCAATCCTATCACCCCTCTCAAAAATTCTAGAAAAAATGTATCCATCACCAACACCTTACGCACCTACTAACCAACAACCTACTATCCAAAACCCAACATGGATTCAGACCATCCCATAGCAGCAAAACTGCCTTAATCAACTTATCCAATACCATAAACTCACACAGGAACCAAGGGAAATTGATATCTCCCACCTTCCTAAACATATCCAAGGCATTCGATACAGTTTCCCTTAACAAACTCCTTACCTGCCTCTCTGAACTCAACTTCAATAACCCCACCCTACAATGGTTTAAACGTTACCAAAACAACCATTCACAATCTGTCAAATGGGGCAACTCCTTATCCCCCACTCCCCATCACATGCGGCGTCCCACAAGGCTCAATCCTTGGCCCTCTTCTCTTCAACATATTTACAAATAATCTCCACCTAGCAACCCCTAAAGCCAATATTGTCCAGTATGCAGATGACACAACCCTAATCTGCTCAGCACCCAGCATTCATCTAATACAAAGTAAAGCCCAAGAATCCTTCACTGAGGTAGAGAACTGATGAAACAACTACCAACTGATACTAAATCCCCCCAAAAAATACACCTAATGCTATTCCATCCAACTAAATACTGTACCCCCACCTTCACCATCCTGTCAGCCAGTAGCACCCTCATCACCCCAATAGCTGAGGCCAAAACTGCTGGGTGTCACTATTGATCAACAACGTAAATACAACAAACACATATCCCAAGCTATCTCTAAAGTCCATAAAAAACTAGGTTGCCTCTATCATTGCAAACAGTTCCTAACCCCTGAGTCTAGAACTGCAATAGACAGAACTCATCTCTTATCAACATTACTTTACGCCTCTCCAGTTCTTGCCAACAATAAAAAAATGACCTGAACAAACTCTCTACATGCCACAACAAAATAGTTAGGTTCGCTGCCAATACTAGATCACACTCCCACCACTGCCAATCCCTACTTAAACAACTCTGGTTAGAATTTCTAAACCAGCTACACTACCACCAACTCATCATAGCTCATCAAATTCTATACCATCCTGAGAGAACCCCTGCCCTAGCTGACATGTTAAACTTTCACAACTCCAACAGGGAACTAGGATCAAGTAACAAATCCCTGATTGAAGTCCATCCATGTAAGAACAACTCTGGAGAAGCCCTTTTCTCCCATGAGGTTGCAAAAGCATGGAACACCCTCTCACTTGAACTCAGGCTACATTCAAAGACCTCCTTAGATCACACTTCATTGCTAACCCTCTCTGTAACTGCAAAGACTCCACCTGAATCCTCATTGGCCTGTAGGCAGACTACCCGCTGAAGCCTCTAATGCGTACATCATACTGTCATCTGCAATGTACTTCTTGTAAATATTGTAAATGTTGACCTACTCCTGAGTATCTTATTTACACAGATTGTACTGTTATTGTAGACATGTAATCTCCTGACTGTCCTATGTGATTGTTTTGCATTTAACTGTTTTTTTTACCTTGTATGCTAGCTTTCTTGTTATCTAACTTATGTATTTCACACTGTTACTTCATTGGAGCTTTTCTGCCTAGAACTCCACTGAAAATGGACACCTGTTGAAAAGTTGGATTTATCCTGGTAAAAGAAATGTTAAATAAATAAAATAAATACAAATAAATATCAGTAGGTGGGTTGCAAACTGGTTCATAGAACACACAGGGTGACAGTGTCAAACTCCAAGTCAGACTGCCAAGCAGTCACAAGTGGAATCCCACAGGGATCAGTCCCACAGGGATCAGTACTGGGTAGCCTCCTGTCCAGCATCTACTTTTCAGGAGTCCAGCCCAACACAGAGGAACTCTGGCTGACCAAGTTCACAGAGAACTGCAGGCTGGGAGCCATCATTAACTCTACAAGTGATGCAGACATCCTACAGAAAATGCTCACTGAGCCAATGAGTGTTATGGAAACCATGGCCAGAAGCTTAGCACCACAAAATGCATCATCATCCCCTTTGGTAAAACACTCAGTTCCCAGTAAGTACCACATCAATGGGAGCCCAACGAACACTGTAGGCATTATAAGAAATGTGAGGACACAGATTGACAGCAACTTCTCCTTCAAACACCACATTGCCAGTGTGGTCAGGAATTCCTTCTATGTAACACATAACATTACCAAGGGTTTTGCATCCAGGAAGACAAAGGTTATCATCTCTGTCTACTCTTCCCTCATTAGACCACTCATCAAGTATTATGGCCCATTTGGCATGTACCTCACTAGACACCTGCCACAGCTGGGGACGCCACATCAGTACCTCCCAAGAGGTTTCTAGGCATTAAATACATGTCCTACACATACAGAGACAGAAGACTTCAGCTATTCTCTATGTCATATCACCTACTTAGAGGCTATCTCTGCTTGACTAACAAAGCCAAGTCTGACCCAGCTCATTTAGTAATGCTGCAAATGAAGACATTCCAGTCCTTCCACACCACACATTGCAGAGACGTCTACCTCATTGCCACAATTGACATGGGTCTATATCACATTGTCGAACTCTTAAAAGTTTGAACGTCATATGATCGAACTTTTAAAAGTTTGAACGTTTCAACGGAGATCTCCATACTGTGCGGAATGGGAAGATTCCCTTTTCTGTACTGTATTGCTATTTTAGAGTTGGTGTATTTAAAGAGAGGGGGTGTGGGGGGTACAGGGTGACTTGCCCCCTGCTTAAACTGTTCAGGTAGGTTTTTTCTTTGGCTTATTTTTTTTATTACATTTTCGAACTTTTAAAAGTTTGATCATATGATGTCGACCATATGACGTTTGAACTTTTAAAAGTTTGATTATGTAATATAAATGCAATCAGCACAACATGCTGGTGGGACAGGTCCCTCACCAAGAGACTACACATGCCCTGGAATACACTTCCCATACATGTCATGCAGAGCACCTAGCTGACTCTGTTTCATGGAAATCTTGATGAGTGGCTGGGTAATAGATGGTTCACCTGAAGGATCACTGCAGTGGTTCTACTTGATACAGATACTGGGAGGTAACATCAGGTGGCACAATAGCAGGGATGTTCTATGTGCTAGGCTTGTTATGGCTCCTGGGCCATTAGCCTACTGCACACTTATGAACCTATAAGAGGAATGACATCAGCAGGACTGGTAAAGTAGGGCAATGGCTGTCAAACTTATCAAAATAGTTTGTCCTACAAACAGACACACTTATAAACACACACACACACACATTTGCCAGATGTGAGAGTAGAACTCCTACCTAACTAGTTATTTGTACCATAGTGTTACACAGTTATCACATGCGCTACAGAGCTTGCTGACCTTACAGCTGGCCAAAAGTACTGATATGGGGAATGACATCAGCAGGACTGATAAAGTAGGGCAGTGGGTGGGAAACATATCAAAATACTTCTGCCTACAAACATACACACTTATACACACACATTTGCCAGATATGACAGTAGAACCCCTGCCTAACTAGTTATTTCTACTACAGTGTTAGGCATTTATCGCATGCATTACTGAGCTAACTGGGCTAACAGCTGGCCAAAGGTACTGATAAAGGGAATGACATCATCTGGACTGATAAAGTGGGGCAGTGGGAAGTGCTGTGGGAGGGAATGGCATAAAACTGTTTCACCTACAAATGAACAAATAAATCCTTTGCCTTGCACACACAACTGTCACACACACACACACACACACACACACACACACACACACACACACACACACACACACACACACACACACACACACACACACACACACACACACACACAGATGCCAGTATTGGGTTTAGAACTCCTACCTATCTAGTTACTTGTAATATAGTGTTATGCAGTTATCACACATGCTACATAGCTTATAGGGGTAATAGGTGTCCAATGGTACTTCTAAGGTGAATGACAGCAGCGCACACACACACACACGCACACACACACACACACACACACACACACACACACACACACACACACACACACACAAAGGTGATGTGATATTATCACCCCAACCTCAGTACTAATACACAATGGGCTCACCTTTTATGCTTGCATGTGCTACTGTTTAACACCAGTATGCCACTGTCCACAGCAGGACATCGCTGTATGCCATTCAGGGTACCCATGTGTGTGAGACCCATGTTGCTGTGTCTGTCCCCCTGTGTCTCTTTGTCTATCACTGTCTGTCTCTCACTTCCCCACATCTATGTGTGTGTATGCTTGACATATATAGTTATCTGTTGGCCATATATGTCTGCATGTGTGTCACGCACAATAGATGCAGATATGTCATATATGGGCCACCTACAGCTAGCTGGGGTAATTCTGTCTGATATGTGTGTCTAGGGACAGTTAAGATGTACATAGCTTTCTGTATGCACATATACATCTACACAATATAGTCATATAGACCAATGTAGGTTTCAACATGCCCTGTGCTTCTGTAAGTATAAGACCATGCCCAGTGTGACCTTGTATAGTTAGAGTGGGATTCCATTCCAGAGATAAGTGTATTCTGGTCCAGGGTTTTGTGTGCTACAGACATACCTCTCAGAGGTACAGAGGACTTTCCTTGGGGTAATGGTTTGGTTTGGCAGACATTTTCTGACAAATCTGTATTCTGACAGTGCAATGTATTGTGTCATTACCTAGTGTCAGATGAGTCAGATATCATTAAATCATCACAGTGCTTTACCAGAGGAATACTAGTCATATGATGCATAGACTGATATTATGATGGCAGCAATGTTCATTCTTGCTCAACAAGGCAAGTTGGGAGGTGTGGCTACAGTCAGTTGAGTTATAGTCCAGCAACTTGTTGATATACTGGCTGGGGATCTTCTGCTTCTGTGGTATCTGTGTAACCTCAGATGTGATATCCTGGTGTGGTCATACCTGTCTGCTGTACATTTTTTGGCAGATTGTCTGGGTGTTTGGCTAGAGATTTTTTCCAGTCTGTATAAACATGTGTGTTTTATGGCAAGTTATTTCAGTATAATTGAAGAGTGATGTTATAAAATATTGCCAGACATTATTGTGTCAGCCTACAGAACCTTCAGACAATTCCTACTACTGCAAACCCCTCACCATACCAACTTTCTCAGTACGACAGGGCAATATTTACCACACATGCCTATCATTGTGACTTTGTTCCACATTTACTTCTGCCCTTGTTCAGACATGCTCCTGTCAGAGGTTTGGTGTTATGGGTGTGGGTAATGACTACATTGTACTGTGCAGGCATGTCCATTATATACAAAAGCAGGCATAAAACAAGGGAAAAAAGCCATATTGACAATGACCACTGGCAACAGTACCAAGAAGCATGATTATTCACAAAAGCCCTAGCACCTCAGCTACACAGCTCTCAATAAGTCTATTATATGTGTACTATATTCCACATAGCACTGTGACTTTCAGGTATGTTAGTGGCAGACCAATATGTGTCACTGACATGCATAATCGTTGGCACTGCAGTTATCTGCACATGGCCCTGTGACAGACAGCCTGTACCTAGGGCAGTACAAGATGACAGCCAGGAGAACATGCTGGCAAGATCCTGACAGTATTGACCACACATGGACATAGCTCATTGACCCCTGCATATTGAGCACATGCAACATGTTTTCATGTGTATTGGGACAGCCCTACCAATCCGTGTTATGCTGTTATTTCCCTGGAAACACATGTTACTGCACTTCTGTGGGTATATGGGGGGCACACATGTCAACTGTAGACATTTGCAGAGACTGTGCTGATATTTGCTTTACATTTTGATTCCATTTATCATACTATTTTACCCTGTCTTGGGGACTATAGGCATATCAGTAAGGAGCACAGGTGAGATTGTAATGGCATACATTTGCATGTCAGACTTGTTACCCTTCAGATGCTTACTGACAACTGCGAGACCTGCTGTGCTATGACTGTGTGGGTCTATAGGGGGATGATTCAACGTTGCTGCCATTTGTGGAGCTTTTCCAGACATTTCTCTCTGGTTTTCTACAGCTGACTTGCTGTCTGGGTCTGAGGGGGGGGTATGGGACACCACACTGACATACATGGCTGTGAGTTATGATCCTCCCCAGTAAGTTGGCTCCACACATACACTGCAGTGGGATTTGCCATCTAGGGTACTACTGCATAGTGTTGGGAGGCCAGTATTGGGCAGATATTTCCTGTTGTCCCACATAGCTGTCAGTTGTCTGCTGCTATCCCAGTAGTCCACTCCATTCCCTTGCATGCATGCAACAATACCATACATATGCTAGTAGAACATACTGATAGATTAATTTACTGTTAAGGCAACTGACTTAACTTGTGCTTGTGCCAGTTGTGTGTACGGAGCTTGAGGGCTGTCTATGTTGGATGCACACATCACACTGCCTATACATGTTAAGTTACAGGTAGCATGATGTGTGTGCCATCCCTTTTTACAGTGTGCGAGTAGAGAGAGGTGTCAGCCCCTGGGTGCCTACAGTGTCAGTGTGTGTGTTATGCATTGCCTCTTTGCCAAGGCCAGGCCATAATGGGCACACCTCTATCTGCCTACTGTGGCTGGCACAGGGAGTTCCTCATTCAAGTCCCTCTGTGCCTGTGGGGGCCTTGGCAATGGTGGGGGTCTGTGTGTCCCTTCCCCGTGCTGTTCCTGCTGCAGCTGTTTCTGCAGGATCATATTGTGCAGCATGGCACATACTATGAACAGGTGTTCACATGTGGCTGGAGAGTACTGCAAGGCCCCACCAGATATGTCATGGCAGCAGAACTGTGACTTGAGCATCCCAAAAACATGCTCTATAATGATCCTGGTTTGTGCGTGCACCTCGTTATGGTGTTCTTGCATGGATGTGTGTGCATTTCTGATGAGTGTCATCATCCACAGCTCCAGTGCATAGCCAGCATCCCCCACCAGATGGCCAGATGGTATGCCCCCCTGGCCAATCCCTTATACAGCTGTGAGGAATGCCAGATGTGGGAGTTATGATAGCTTCCAGGGCTGCCAGCACACACATTCATGGTAATACCCTGGGCATTGCACACAACCTGGCAGCTGATGGAGAGGAAGCCCTTGTGATTTATGTAGACCCTACCCTGTTTACTGGTTGATCCTTTAATGTGGATGTGCATGCAGTCTATGGCACCCAGTACCTCGGGGTATTCAGCTACATGGTGGGAGAGGAGCATATTGCTGGTCAATTCCTCACGGGTGTTGGGGAAGTTTATGTGGTCATGAGCATTTGGTAGCATGGTATCCATTTTCAGCTATGCAGCCACCTGCCGGCTGTATTAATGAGTGCTTTCAATGGCCCATTGTGTGTTGAAGTATCCCATATTGCTGTTTGTACTGCATTTCCTTTGATCTGCTATTTCCTTTTACTTTTCCTGTCCTTCCTGTTTAATCCCTGGCATACCACCTAGACCCATTTAGCTAGTGTAAACCAGCAAGAAATGGCCCTCCCCGGCCGCAAACATGCTCCTCAGTTCATGGAATAAGACTATACAGCCTCAGACACACACGCACGCATAGCTGTGCTTTGCTAAGCACAAACCCAGCCAACAGAGCTCCAATGTGCTTACAGCAAGCATGACACACCCCCTTTTCATGTTAGTTGCTCATCCTGTCTACATGGTGGTGTTAGAGCACCTACACGGTTAGGTGCAGTGTGACACTTAGAAGAAATTTGTGATTCAGTATAAGTCCACTCATTAATATACCCCACTGCCTTAATTCCTAGTTACTGCACCACACGCAAGCCTTACCCCTTAGCAACCACTGTTCCCTGCCATTGTTTACCTTCTGCATGCCATTGACTATAATGGCAAACTGCAGAATTCCCCTACAGTTATCTCCCCCCCCCATACTTAAATGGCCAAGATCGGCCAAAAAAACTTTATTTTTTAACATATTGGGCTTTTTTAAATGCCAGTGGCCATATATTTGGCCATTGGCATGCCCAACGTATTTAATACATGTTTTTTTGGGCACTATCAGGGATCCATTTGTTTATTTTCGGAACTGTATTTGGTTAGTAACCAAATACATTTCTGCAAATGCCACTGTTCCTACAAGGAGACCAGCCTCTTTGCAGAATCACTCCATCAGCTCATTTGCATGTTTTTTACCAGCAAATGAGCTGATTAGCATCCTGCATGGCTTTCCGTGCAGGAACCATGTACAGCCACTCATGCATTTCAAAACGGCATGTACCTAGATCACGAGGGGGCCATTTTCCGTGCAGGAATGGCTACACTGTTCCTGCACAGAAAATTTCTGTTAATGAATCCCGGAGAATGTCTTTCTTGTATTATCATTAAATTCAAGTCGATATTGGCCAAGGTTCTGTAAAATTCATGGATACTATTTGCAGACAGCACAGCATGGCAAAGGAAGACTTCAGTGTACCTTCTGCAGATATGATTTCAGAAGACACACTGAAGACAGCCTGAGTACTTAAATATTCAGTGTAAGATATTCCACGCACTCTGGTCCAATTCCAAAACACATCATGCACACACAATGCAACTTAAATGTGACAAACAGCCACTCTAACTTAATTTCTGAAATCCTCTGTATTACATAACTCTCAACCTCTCAGTGTAAGAAATCTGGACAAAGCCTGACATAATGGAAGGACAGCAACCCAAAAATAGGGACAGATTTTAAATATTGTTCTTTTAAATTTAGAAATGCACTAGAATAACAAGGTTTGTGTTAAGATGCATTATCGGAAGGATTTGAAGACTGAAACTCAAATGTATGTAATTATTTAGTGACTTTCCCAGTGATATGGCAAAAAAGCCCACAAATTTTATGAGGAACAGACTAAAAATTTGAGGCAAAACTATGGACATTCTGTGAAAATTTGGACAATTGAGAGGCATGTTGGTATATGCTTTATAGACCCCAAGGAATATGGGTAAATATTATCAATTACAGTGAAATTCATAGCAAAACATCAAAAAATATATTAAAATGCAACCTGCTATTAATGAACTGCAATAGGCTGCATTGATACAAACCATAAATGAGGTTGTGGCTGTGTAACCTAGAAGGCAGCCAGCTAGTCAGATCAAGTCTGCAACTAAACCAGTTGTCAGGCAAGCAAATAATTGACAGTTCCAGCTAGACAGACAACTGGTGGAGGTCATCCGCAACACGTATGCCCTACACATGTCTGTGTAACCCCTGTGAGGAAACCCCATCCCCCTGAAACAAAAGTGTGTCTCAGCCTCAATGTACTTGCATTTGGGACATTTCAGGGACACACAGTGGGATGCTGTGTCAGTATCACAGACAGCTGCCATTCGTATCATGGCAAATTTCCTGGAAGCAATATTCAGCAAAGTAGATGCTACATATACTTCCCATCCACCCCATGGAGTGCAGATCTGTAATGTACAAGTTATAGAGCACTGCAAACTTCCCCCATGTATTCAATGCAGTACATTACAAACACATACAGCAAGAAAACAATTCATCCTGTAGCAGAACAATACATAAACCCAAAGGGCTGGCCATCCATCAACTGCCACATTGTATGAGCCGTAGATGGCAGCATAAGAAACATCATGGCAACACGACCTAGAAGTGCCTCTCATGCTGCCATATGGAGGTGAAAGTGGATTGAGGGCTGAATTCCAGCAAGGTGTAATACCTGAAGGACTACTACTAGGTAAGTACAGGAGCAAAGTTAGCATGGAAGCTAAGGATAACCCTCACAATAATATCTGTCCTCACCACATCTGTTTCCACTGCCTTCAGTAGGTGACTGTGGCTATCCATCTTGAGCCATGGTTGATGACGCCATACCATGAGCCATCCAACCTTGCACAGGAGGCCAACAATAGAGCACATGCAACAACAAGAAACACCACAGAACATGTGTTAATTGTATTGAAAGCTAGTTTCAGATGTCTGGACACATCCATGGTGCACTGCAATAAATGCCTGAAAAGACAGCACAGATAATAAAGTTGTGCACCTTGCTGCAAAACATGTTCACTAAAGCACTTGGTGTTCTTCCAGCTGTATGTGTGGGTGAACTACCCGATGAACCCCGGATGTCAGAAGATGACATCCTTCAGGTATCAGAGGAGAAACAATAGGACATAAGGGCCAGAAGACACATGCATAGGCAACATAGTGTGTGACCACAAGTGCAAGCCCAGTCAACACAGCAATGTCTGACCCACATCCCGAGTCATGACAAGCCACTCGTACCTGAATACACAGATTGAACATTGATGTTCAGATATTACCCCACCACAGCAGTACAGATTGCATCTAATGGCAATTATCCACTAGATGTGAACACTGAGCATAAGGCATAACAACATAATCATAACATATTACAACATGAACATAAGCAAATATGTCACAACAGGGATCATCAACTCATGGCACAAATGACACAGTTATGAACACACACAGATTGTTGTAGCACTGTATGGAAGACAGTAATGGATGCACAGTAGTGCTACACATTCCTATCTCTATAATATAATAACATGAAAAT
Source organism: Protopterus annectens (assembly GCF_019279795.1). Taxonomy (NCBI): domain Eukaryota; kingdom Metazoa; phylum Chordata; order Ceratodontiformes; family Protopteridae; genus Protopterus; species Protopterus annectens. The sequence goes on from NC_056732.1 coordinate 870,201,178, forward strand.
TGAGAAACCACACAGGACATAATGCAGGAATTTTAATATCAGAAGACACATATCACAGTAATGTGGTGAGTCAAAAATATGAAGCAGCTATCTGTACTACACTGTTGGACACACTCTAAAGCAGTGTAGAGCAACCTTGCTGATGTCTCACACCATGGTCCACTCTGCCCCAACCATCTACAGACACTTATTGCCCTGGTTGTCCCAGAGATGAGATAGACAGGATGATAACACTATGTTGAGGTGATGGGGCATGACTGTGAGTTGATGGCCTTGTGACTGGCAGCACCACAGCAGATGGGCCTGCAGTTTAACTCTGTCCAGATTAGATCACAGACAGTGATTCTCGATGGCCAGTGGGGTTCTGTGGACAGGAGGCCTTCCTCTCCCATGTTGGAATCTGCAGAACACAGTCAGTCAACACAGAATCCTGCTGGTAGTAGAACACTGCTGCAGTACCACAGTGGCCAGGGTTTCAACTGATCCTTCCATAGCTTAGCAAACTGTCATTCTGAGGTGCCACTGTAGCTACAATCTCATTGTAGCTATGCTCTTGTACTTCATGCCTGATACAATCTCTAGCATGGGGAAGTACCCAGACATCTGACTGATATAGGTGATGTGACTGTTCATTCACCTGTAGCATGAGGCAGACACCCTTTGACACTTGATTATGCACATCTGCTCACCTATGTCTACGGTGATACCCTGTTTCTGGTTGTGTGGATCTGGCATCAGTATCAGTCTCAACTGGGGTCCATTGGTCAAAGGACTCAGCCTGTTCAACATCCACTGTGCCAACATCCTCCAAATGGCTAGACAAGTGGACCTCCACATCTGAGGCTACAGCTGCAGCAATGTCACTGTCAACCTCATGAATGGAATCATCAGACTCCTCAAGGTCCTGTGTGCCAGGGGCCACACTACCATGCTGAGACACATCTTCAACCACATCATGACTGCTGGATGGGCTGCTGGATGACACAGATAATTAATGGGCTATAAGTTACAAAGATACAGATCATGACAATGTGCTTACATAACACAATGGATATTATAATATATATATGACACATATATCTCAATGCAATGTCACAAACAATAATGCTTTTGCATGAGGTCTTCTGCATGTATGTTTCATGGAGTCTACATACAGGGAATGTATAATTTGGTTAGAAGTCCAGCATGCATGACATATGTGAGGAATAAAAAAAAACACACACACCTGATAACACCTCATTGGAAGATGATACTGATGAAGATGGATGAACCTCAAATATAGTAGGGAAAAAACAGGATTAGCGATCACATCAATGACACCATTAACCAGGTGAAGCCAGTTAAATCATATAGCAGGTGTGACATATGCATTACTCTCTTATGTGCATTTGATGGTGCTGATGCAGACTGGTCTAGGAATGGGAAGAAGGGCACAGTATTAATGGAAGACAACTTCTTCTTTTGGCTTTTCTGGTTAGGGGTCACCACAGCAGATCACCTGTCCACTCATGACTGGCAGAGAAGTTTTACAGTGTCAAGTTGCCAGCCTGGTGCCCAACCTTCCACAGAAAGCACACACTCAAACCTAGGGCCAATTTAGAGTGTCCATTCCACCTACAGCATGTCTTTGGGATGTGGGAGGAAACTGGAGAACCTGGAGGAAACCCACATGACCACAGGGAGGACATGCAAACTCTGCACAGAAGACACTCCTGCTGAGGATTGAACTGGGGAACCTTTTGCTGTGAGGTGGCAACACTAATAGCTGCACCACCGCGGCTGCCCAATTAATGGAAGACAACAACAGGATTAGTTAGCAGTATACTACTGAAGACTCCTGCTATGCAGAAGTTGCTGTTTGTACTGTAGATCCTGCAGTGGGAAAGTAAAGAGAAAGATAACACAGTAATGCATTTAGCAAAAACAATACTGACAGCATCACATATACAACACTTTTACATGGGCTGCAAATATTGATGGACATTGCAACTGTACACCAGATGGGCCTGTGCTGACAAATATTGATATGTGTCATGTATCATATGTGCTACACTTTGATGCAAGCTATGACAATTTTGCTGTAACATACCTGGTCTGTCTGCACTTAAACCTGCGCAGCTTGGGCCTCCACTGGATGCACCTGTAGTGTACAATGCTAGGTAAATGACACTATGACAGAAACAGTAGTGCCATCAATAGAGGCTGAGGCAATAATAAGTTAGTGGTAACAGAAGCAGTATGGAGACACTCCCCTGCTGATCCCTGGTTTAGTCCTGAAGTAGATGGACCTGTGAATATTAATACAAACAGCATTACAAATTTTGTTTAGAGTGCTCCGTCTGTACTTCAGTTGTATCAATACATGTCATGCGACTTACATTCATCATCCTATGAATGCCAATGCCAATGTGTGCATGGCTCAACTCTGCTGCTATAAATCAAAAACAATACTGGAATACTTATACTACAGTAATATGCAGTGAATATCTTAACACATAGCCATGTAATGGAAAGAAAGACATATATGTTTGGCCTGGAACTCCAGCTTCAATTCCACCATTGGGGATGCATTGCTCCCCACTTGTTTTATGCAGTGAGGCCAGAAATATTTCAAAGTCATCAGGGTGGATCAATGGTGGTCCACCACTGGTGGCATCCTCAGTCTCTCATAACATCCCACTCTGTTGATTGCTTTTGAAGGATCATGTCTGAGCAGAGTCATCTACAGGCATCATGGGATCATTTGTTGTCTCCAACTGCACTGATTGTGTTGATTAAGTCTGTCCACAGTTCATATCTCCAGAATGGCCTAGAAGTCTCCATCCATGTTGCCAGAGATCACATCAATTATGATGTCATTTTGCTGGGGGGAGAAGTTGTCACCCCTAAGACAGTTGGCCATCTGAAAGACAGTAACATGCACATGATAATACTTCTGTGTGAACCCATTTATGCATTTGATTCTGTAAATAGCATACAGTAAACTCCCAATTAACCAGAACTCAAGCAACCAGCACTCACAAACAACCAAAAAAAAAAAAAAAAAAAAAAAAATCAAAGAAATGCAGTACAGTTTGCATGTGTTGCACTTTCTGTTCTCCCCCCACAGAAACATACCTTATATTTTTAGAGTTTTAGAATTTTAAAAAGGAAGATAGGAATAAATTTCCTCTCTCTCCAACCTGAGAACAAGTCAACCCAAACAAACAGTATAAGGTACAGTATTAGTCAGGCCTATTTTTATTAGTAACTCTCAGGCAACCAGAAACTACAGTTATTTGGCATCTACCAATCCCCTTGGGTGCCGGTCAGCATAAACAGTATGCATTCCTGTATAACACTGTCTGTGACAAATATTAATATGATGTATAAAAAGGAACAACAATGCCTTCATACATATGTAAAATGAACACACCTTGTACGTTGTACAGTTTGTTAGTGAGATTACAACCCCTCACAATACACATATGTTGTATGGATATCCAAGGACAACAACATCATGCCGAAGGAGTCTGCTTGAATTTCTTATTAAAATTCTACAGCAAGTAAGAATTTAACAACTTATGGAAAGCGTTGGAAAACCTCAGAATCCATAGACAGGCCACAGACAGTACAGATCCTTAGTATATTGGGACAGTAGTTATAACATCTTTGTTAAGAAGCACCATTGGATAAGTATCCGTAACAGCAACAGAGCATGTTTTCAAAAGTTTAGTTAGGAAACATGAATTAAGAAACATCTGTAATATCAGCATCACATACTTTGGATATAGATAGTGTTGTAATCTCTAGGTTTTTTTAGTTACACCACAGAGTGCAAGGAATTACCAGTAAGAATTGGGGCTGATCCATAAATCAGCCTTCATATAATGTTAACTTTTGCAATATAAGCCTGTCTCTACAAGTGCGTATTGGACTAAATTATTTAAAACAGCAACACCTGTATGCATAAAGTTTAAGGCAACATCATTCCAGTAACCTATAACAATTTCTATTAAAGATAACATTTTGAGCAATAATAAATTTAACCAGGTACCTTTGGAAATGACTGGCATGAAGAGATTTACTAATTACTAAAACAGAAATGCTACCAATTGCCAATGTACCTCTCACACTGAATCACAAAATAAAAGTGCACCTAATGTGCACCCACCTTTAAGTACCATTTGTGCCATACATGATTAATGCAGTTCATTACAATTCAAGTTTTTGGAATCCCATTTATGCACCTGTACATAAATTGGCTTCATGCACCATAACACTCAGGTGTACTGAGTAAACACCCAGTAGGTACTGATAAATGGTACCATGTGTGACACGTGTCCATTATCTTCCAAAGATCTGATAATATGACATCAGTGGCACTTTCAAATATTGATTTTGATATGTTTACTAATCAGACCATTGCTAACTGTGAACTGAGTGGGATCTCAGTGAGGATTTCTCTGTGTATTTTCCAGACATCTTCAACTTGAGGATTGTGATGGCTACTTTAAAGAGGCTGAGATGTGTCTATGTGACTGACCGGATCTGTGAGGAAAAGACCCAGATGATGACAATCTGTATGCTAGATTGGAACAGAGGATGATAGCCAGACTCAACATGATAGATGTATGGAACCAAATTGGGAGGGAGAACCAAAGAAGGACAGGGATCTGCAGCAGTGAAGAGCAAGTTAACTACTGCTATAATGACCTGCATTGGAGTGATGTGGAGGATCTACAATGGAGGGTCATTGAGGTGCAGAGGCAGTTTGCAGATCCCTACAGTTAGTGTCAATATTCCAGGGGCACCTAGTATTCCTACAGATTTTACAGATATTTCTCTGGACTATATATATATATATATATATATATATATATATATATATATATATATATATATATATATATATATTACATAATGTTTAATAACCATTTAGTAGCTGCTGTGACAATTTCCTCCTGGGGATAATTAAGTGGACTTGTTAAATACTGTCTTATTAACTGTGGATTCAATTATTTTGTTGTTCATTTATTTAATAAGGTGTATAATATTCATAATTGTGACCTTTGTAGATGTACATTTGTTTTTCAACATGTAATGATTTCATCTCACAAAGTCAGTGGCATTCATGCATCACTGATGCCTATAGCACCTAGGCTGTGGATGACTGCACACTTCATAGTTTTCATTGCAGTATCATTGTAGGTCAAAAATGTTTATTTTCTTTTCGCAGAGGTAAAATCTTGAGTAGTTATTTTAGTCATTATAAACATTTTTGCCTCCAACAGACTCTGTATAAACTACTATAGATGGTACACAATTAACGGGGTGTTACCCCTGTGGCCATTGTTCTTCTGTAAATTTATTTGTTAAACGAAGGAGTTTTCAAGTAAAAATACTAATGTTTTTTCCACAAAAGTGTTTGGCAACTGTAATAGTGATTGGGCTATTTGGCAATTTGTTCATGCACAGCCTTCTATTTTGACCAAACCTCCAGACTCTTAAAATTGTGCATTTCAGAACATCTTAGCAGTATTATAAATAAATATTCAGCTAATGCTTTATATAAGCACACTATTATACATAAGATAGCTACCTTTAGATTTATTGTCATTGATAGAATATTGGAACATAGATCAATGAAAACTGGTTGGCATAAACTGTTAAATATAAAAGAATAATCTTGCTTTGTGAAGCTGGGAGGATTGTTTTCACCTGGTCTTAATGAACATTTGTAATCATTGTTTAATTGGGTTTAATTATTCTATTACATCTTTGACATATAATGTGATGCATTTACTGATTGTATTTTACACTGAAAAAGGCCATTGGGCCGAAACCCGTCTGTTTCTTGTGTTTTTATACATTAAAAGATGTATGCTCCAGTAGAGTGCTGGCTATTCGCTTTTTTTTATGTTTTGCCTTTTAGCCTGAGCACCTGCTGTCCTTGCAGAGGTTTTGGTTTTGGAGTTTCCTTCATTGCAGTCTGCTGGTGGCATTTGCTGGAGCATTAACTTTTGTATCTAGCTTTGAATTTATTGATTCATTTGGTTAATTAAGCAATTGTCTACAGAATGTGTGGGTCAACTGATTTTCTTTTGGATTACTATTCAACAGGAAGTTTTGGAGAAGTGAAATATTTGCTGTCTTTATGTCATGCTTAACATGACATTTTAGTTTGTTGCATTTATGCCGTTCGGGGTGTGGAGGGCTTCGTTTTTCAGAAGCGACATTTTGAGAAAGAGAGGTTTGCTGTTTCCTGAGAGGTTATGAGTAGGACAATTTTGCAGTCTGGAAGGTTTTGTCTCCATTTAGGCAAGTATTTGATATACTTGTTTGATATATAGCTATGTCATTGGGGTTTGTGACTGTTTGGGCCTCTCATGTTTTACTATGATGCAATTTTTTACCAACTATGAAGCTGTGTCGAGCTTAGATGCTTTGACGTTTTGCTATGAACCCCATATTATTATATTTTTACTAACTGGTAAGCCATGTTAGGTTCCAATAGTGTGGCGATTTCTTTATCATAAAGCTTTTTGCTTTGGCATTTATAAATACCATCTTGAAGTTGGCTGACAATTGTTTTTCAACATACGGAGAGTGGATGTATTTTTATACATTTATTAGTCGGGGCTATACAAGAAAGCTTTTTGGTTTTTCACAGTAGTACATGAAGGAAAGGAACTGGCTGACTTTTTTGGTTTATAGTTGCTGCTAGTTTGTCAGATATAAGGGGCTCTAAGGAGTTTCTTTTCAACTATTATTTTTCCTTGTATTGGGGAGAACAGTTTATTAGCAAGGAATATCGGTTTCTAAAATTGTGGTGTTTATGATTATATGTACTACAAACTGTATTTCAATGGTCATTTTTTGAAAGAATATTGGGCACATTTCAAGTATTGTGAAGGCCTTAAGATTGAATATGGTCGGTTCTTCGGTTTTTGGTAATGATTGAACAGAAGAGGTGAATACCATTCTGCTTAATGCCACTGTGGAGCTCAACAAACTTTGGATATTATAGACATGTGCTCTTGCCAACTTAATGAGTTTTCTTGAAAGTTCTTTGGCCCCAGATTTATATATCTAAATAACTTTTTCTGGACAAACAGCAGCTTCGTTGGACTATAAAATTGTTTGGCATTAATGGACATTGTTTATTGAAGGACTCCAGTTAAATTTTTGATTGCATGTATAGTATGTTTCAAATGTATGAAAATCATTGAGATTTTCTATTATATTCACTGTAGGCTCCATTTTTGTTTAAATATCTGGGGCCTTATTACTAACTTTTTATCCTGTTTATGGATGATAGGGTTGGCTGTCTGCTGTGAAAAAGTTTTTTTTGTTTGTTTTTTTACATATGTTTATGTGCAATTTATAGTATTGTATGGTTGTGTTAACCAAATTGTTACACTGTCAGCATTTTCACACTATGGATCTAACAGCCATTCTAAAGGGCTTATCAGCAGATCAAGAAGATATCCTGATTTTTGGGATGGGTAATATAAATAATATGGGAAGTCAGGCTGTGTGTAGTCCTGATCAAACTTGTACTTCTATGTTTGACCAGCTTACTAAACATATGAAAAATCTTAGATCATCTGTGTGGCATTTAAGGCTTTTTAAGGCTTATTTAGAAAAATAAATTACTCCTAGGGGTTTGTGAGTCCGTATCAAATCTCTAGTTGGCCAACCTGATGATTTATTAACGTCTTCCTGGGCTGATCTTCAACAAAAAAAAACTCTTTACAGTTCGTTAAAACTTTACATGATTTTTATGAACATAGAATAGATTTATATATACCAGAAGTTACTCAAATTTGTGAGAGGGCAAAATCTTTTGAAGGTTTATTTTCTTTTTGTAGAGGTAAAACCTTGAGTAGTTATTTCAGTCATTATGAACACTTTTTGCCTCCAATACACTGTACACTCTGTACAAACTCTTGCGGTGGTGGTACTGCAGTAGCGTTGTCGCCTCACAGTAAGACGCTGTTCGGTTCGATTCTCAGCTAGATCGTCTTCTGCGTGGAGACATGCATGAATAGGCATACCTTCGTTGAAGGTTGTGCATCAGGGCTGGTAACTCGGCATGTAAAAATCAACTACCAATCATTAGCGGACCAGAGTTCCACTGTGGCGACTCCTAACTGGGAAAAGCCGAAAGACACAAACAAACACTCTGTACAAACTACTCTAGATGGTACACAATTAATGGGGTGTTACCCCTGTGGCCATTGTTATTTCTGTAAATTTATTTTTCAAATGAAGGAGTTTTCAAGTAAAAATACTTCTAAGGTTTTTTCCACAAAGTGTTTGGGAACTGTAATAGTGATTGGGCTACCTATTTGGCAATTTGTTCATGCACAGCCTTCTATGTTGGCCAAACCTCCAAACTCTTAAAATTGCACATTTCAGAACATCTTAGCAGTATTATAAATAAATATTCAGCTAAGGCTTTATATAAGCACACTATTATACATAAGACAGCTACCTTTAGATTTATTGTCATTAATAGAATATTGGAACATAGATCAAAGAAAACTGGTTGGCATAAACTGTTAAATAAAAAAGAAAAATCTTGGATTTTGAAGCTGGGAGGATTGTTTTCACCTGATCTTAATGAACATCTGTAATAATTGTTTAATTGGGTTTAATTATTCTATTACATTTTTGACATATAATGTGATGCATTTACTGATTGTATTTTATATTGAAAAAGGCCATTGGGCCAAAACCAGTCTGTTTCTTGTGTTTTTACACATTAAAGATGTATGCTCCAGTGGAGTGCTGGCTATTTTTTTTTTATGTTTTGCTTTTTGAGCCTGAGCAGCTGCCGTCCTTGCAGAGGTTTTTGGTTTGGGAGTATCACAGTGTTGCCTAGTGCACAGTTATAATTTGAAATAAAAACACATACATAACTTCATTAGTTCATTCATTCCTCCTAAGAATGTGTACAGACACATTTATTTAAGCTAAAACGAATACCTGTCTGACTGCTTACACATGTTTTCAGTTATGTGTTGATATCTGTGATTTCTATACAATAAAATATCTCATACATTTTGGACTTCTAACAAATGCCTACAGTACCTGTTTTCCAAAATGGAACCCCTGCTGACTTTTAACTTGGCCTGTAAGATAATCTGCTAGCATGTCTAAATTTTGTCATGATGTGGGTGGGATCCATTCCACATAGTGGACACACATATTTTTTACTGTTATCTTGGTTTAATTCACCCAAAGCATTTCTCTGCAGAAGCATGTTCCAAAACTTGACATTAATGCTTCTGTTGCACATGTTTATGAATAACTCAGTTAGTCATCAAAGTCGTACAAATATGCCTATAATCTGTGACTCTCTTATGACATCAGCTTTCTAGCAACAGTGTTTATAGAGCAGTGCCTGTTTCCTTGGGAATAACATGTGATGGCTATTAGATGGGTTTGAAAGGAAGCAAGTCAGCATTCTTACATTTTGGCATGTTGTGTGTTCAAATACAGAGAGGGGACGCATGTGAAACTGATATTTTGATTTAATCTAGATATAGCATTTATTTAGAGAAGTATATTCCACTTATTGATATTGACATAGATTTTGAGCGTGGTTTTGAAGAACTCGTTTATTTGTCAAATTACTTTGAACATATCTATAATCTGTAATGTTCTGCTAACATCAGCTATTTAACAGCAGGATCAATAAAGCTTGCTAAAGACTGTTATATGTCTGAGCAATTATTGGTTAATATTGCATACTTTGTAAAAGTGCTATCAAGGTCTGTTTTATCATGAATTATACAATGACTGGCCATTAATATTGAAAAATGAGCACGCTGATTGGCCAGCTCAACCAGCGTGCCATTGTAAATCCGAGAATATACCAACGGAAAAAGGTCCAGTCACCCAGACTTTTTCCTGTTAGTATATCTCAATTTTTTTTACTTTTCTTTCTTTTTTTTGTATAAAAAAAGAAAACGGAAGACTTGAAGCAAATGAGGGAGATGGCACAGACAAAAATAAAAGGATAATCAGGCACGTTCTGCAAAACTTAAAAAACTTACCTGATTATCCTTTTATTTTGTCTGTTCCAACTCTCCTGAATGTAAAAAGTCTCCTGGTTTCTTTTTTATATTCAATTAAAAAAGAAAGAAGAAGAAGAAGTAACAGAGAGCTTCCTTTCTCCATTGCTACCTCTGCACAGCACTGATGTACTACGTAAGCATGGGGACACAAGTCCCATACGCATGCACAGTACATCAGAAAAAGCCCTGGGATACCTGCAAAACATGGAAGGGCAGCACAGATGCATTATACAAAAACATTATTTAAGAAAAGTACGTTTTTTTCTTAAATAATGTCATTGTATAATAGCAATAATCCATGTCTGGGTGGGGGCAGTGGTGGATTTACCCACGGCTGGCTTTGTTTGGTCACTAGGGATTCGCCCTCATGACCAAACCAGACCAACCGTAGGTAAATCCAGCATTACCCACACCAAGCCATGGGTTATTGCTTAAATATTATATTAATTTCCTTAACATCATTCACATCTTTTGAGGGAGTGGGATGGGCAGACTAACAGTTGAAATGCAAAACAGGGAAGAGGTATTTATTTTCTTAATTATGTCCACTTTGCAAGGAATATCATGGTTCTCATACATACATTACTGTGTCCCTTATGTACAGCAGCTTGTATGTTTTTGTTTACAGAAACACTATGCTACATGACACTGTCCCACTGTCTGAGTAGTAGATGCTCTCCATTACTTTTAATGTTTCTGAATGCAGTGCTGACATGCATTATATTTTCAGACTGTTTAGCTGCATGACCCTCACCTGTTCATACTTTGAAATCCTAAGGCAGTATCCTTATTAGTGATTAGACCATCCCCCATCCAGATGATGTCATAAAAAGAAGTGGTTTCATTGCATTCAAAAGATGCTGCTTTTAGTCAAGATCTGTTTGCTAGACAAGTAACTCTCAGACATAGAGTTTGGCTGGAGATTGTGTTTGCAGGTTTGAATCTCATGTCCTCCAAACTGTGTTCAAAGATGCATGTAACACTATTAGATATGTATTGCAATTATCTAATAATCTTCAGAAATAAATGTCTAGAAAGGTATATGTTTCTTATTTGGGGAATACATGATTCATACATTCTGTTTTCAGGTGAGGAGGATTGCAATAGAAACTGAGCCATGTACACCGAGCACTTGCACAGGCTTGAGGAGTTGTAGAGGGACAGAGGTACATGTATGAGTTTCCTGTTTTATGAAATAAAATACATATTCCCCTCTTTACAGGGCTGTATTTTTTGCAATAACATGTATATTGATTAGAATGTAGGAAAACCCATCATGTGTCAGTACGGTAAGTGAAATCATCACATGATAGTTGTGCTTACAACTGTGATTGAAATCTAAAAATGCTGGACTTTCATATAGCAGTGAGCCCTTGTTTCAGCACACAGTTTCTGATTTGTAGTTTGCAACCTAAATAACAATTGAGTTGGTGTATCGTGCATATGTGAATGTGTTTACCCGAAGCTGATCTGTTGTACATATACCTTACCTATTCACAGAGTGAATGGTGTCAGTGTTTCCACTATTATTTGCAGACTGTTTTGTAATTCCTTCAGTTCAGCATTAAAACTGTATCTGCCTCCAACACCTTGGGTTCTTTTGTAGAGACACATATCTAGCCTAGGTTTACTGACACTTTTGCAGAAAGACATTTGATTGCATCAGTTCATATTTTGTAAGAATATTCACAATGCTTTGATTTTTCAGGCCTCTGATTGCTAACAATTTTTGGTAGACAATGCATACAAGTATACACTTACAATACTGTTAGCATCAGATGTATTTGATTCTCATATGTCAACAGCTGTGGTTATTGAACATATAACATGTTTTTACTGTTGTATTTATTGTATTGATGTGTGTCCAGCAAACTATCATGCTGCCTGTCTCAGATGTTTGTCGTATGGTTTGCCTGTTGTACACAATATTGTCATGTCACTTTCTTCTCATTTTAACAGTGACACTTTGTTGCTGTTCATATAAATCATTGAATGCAGACAATGCAATCTTGAGCAGTCATAAATTCTTCCAATGCTAATGGCCTGGATGGGTGTATATAAGCCTACAGAACTGTTATATAAGAATACTGACATCCTGTTTACATACAGGACATATAGGTCCATGCATTTATGAGGTAACTCTGTCCATAATGGACATGTGTCAGTCCCAGTATAAATTATCATCATAATCATATTCTGTTTTGCTTTGATATTCATGGGACTTTTCTGTGTAATTGACATTTGCTTTTTTTTTGTAAGACTTTGCAATTAATCTTGACAGAGTATGGGACCCATGGACATTCGCTGATCGGAAAATGATGATGAGCTCACGCCATGCTAATGCCAGAGTCTTCCAAGGATGACAGTGACAATGATGGGGAACCAGATCCCACTCATGCCCAACCCATCATTCCTGCATGCTGGAAGAGATGATAATACAACTGGAATGGAGGCAATTAATGGGAGGAGATCTGGGAGGTCATGGCCAATGTGTTCAGAACACAGATGAGAGACATGATGGGTCCTTCTTTGAGGATATGGCATGAGCAATGCGAAATTCATTCAGGGTGCTAGCTCATGAAGTCATTTGGGAGTCTGAGCCCCATCTGCCTGGTCACTCCAGACTGCAAATATTGTCTGTGTGCTCCACTTGTGTTATGTTTCTAATATGGTGATTGCCATTTTATTTATTGGACTGTATATGCCCTCTTATCCATGCATACCATATATTTGTCATGCTTATGTGTTATTGTTGAGTAGCATTTACTTCTGTTTCAATGTGTGCATGACACACACTAACAAATTACACTTTTCTCCTGCATTCAACCATCCATGCATTGTGGCAGCTAAGCATAACCAGCATTAGGCACCTGGGGAGCCAGTGGCGGGAGGGGGGGCAAATAACTTGCTGCTATGGGAGGCCCCGAGGAAAGCAAGAGAGTTGTCCGGCTGTATGGATAAGTGTTTGTGGGCAGGTGGATTGGTACTAGTCTTGGCAGTGTCAAATATCAACCTCTCCCCCTAGGTAAGCAAGGGAATGGATCAGATGTTATGCTGAACTTGAGGTCTTTCAGGTCCACTTCCTGCCAAAGGGACTTGACTGGCTACTGTATTTTTTCTGCTTCTGGATTTATTTCCCTTTCTTACCAAACTGGAGGGAACAATGTGTATATCATTCTGAAGCCGCTATTGATCGGATCCACTTTAGAAAAAAAAAAAAACAACTTCATTATTTGCAGTCTTTTGTGACTTCTGCTTCCATTTTTGTTAACAGGAGCTCAGTCATAGCTCAGAAATCAGGAGCAGGGTTATGCCTGTCAATGTCTTAGGCTAAGAAATCTGGACAAAGCTTAAAATAATGGTGGGACAAGGGCACAAAAAAGGAACATATTTTAAATATTACTTTTGTAAACTTGGAAAGTTGCTACAATAACGTTTTGCATTAGTGTGCATTTTCTGAAAGATACAATGTTAGAAACTCAAATATCTGTCATTATTTATTGACTTCACTTCTCAGTGATTTGTTAGAAAACCACAAATTTTATGAGGAATAGACTGAAAATATAAGGCAAAAATCTGGACATTCTGCAAAAATATGGACAACAGAGAGGTATGGGCAGGGTAGTAGCTTTCTCGACCTAGCCAGTTGTCATTTGCTGATTGTCAGCCATATAAAATCTCAGACCTTGCTTATCTTTTTTTTTTTTTTTAATATATATATATCTTTCATTGTCCCAGAGATGCGGGTGTTACAGAAGTTAGCAAGGTATGCAAGAACATAATAACTTGATGCTGAGCCATTATTATTATTTAGCTGTACAAAGTAAAGCAGCTGTAATAAATAGGCACAGAGACCACTGTGAATAAAAGTGACTTTCCACTGCTATTGTTTGATATAGCAATAATCAATGACATCAGTATGGTGTATTAAAGATTTACCCATGGTTGGTGTGGTTTTAATCCCAGGGATAAAGTCCGAGTGATTAAATAAAGCCAGTCATTGTGGGTAAATCTTCAATATACCACACCACAGAGTTGGTTATTGCTATTATACAATGACATGGTTTAAGAAAAAAATGCATACTTTTCTTAAGTAATGTCTTTGTATAACAGCACTGTGGTGCTCTTCCATATTTTCTCCTGTATCCTGGGGCTTTCCTGATGTACTGCACATACATATGGGGCCTGCATTCCAACACGTACCCAGTACATCAGTGCTGTGTAAAGGAAACAATAGAGAAAGGAAGCTCTCCTTTGCATTTTTTTTTTAAATTAAGAAAAAAGAAACCAGGACACTTCTAACGTTCTGGAACGATGGGACAGAGAAAATAAAAGGATAATCAGGTAAATGTATTTAGTTTTGCATAATGTATCTGATTATCCTTTTATTTTTCTCTGTGGCATCTCTCTTGTTCATTTAAGATCTTTGGTTTTGTAAATTTATTAAAAAAAAAAAAAGAAAGAAAGGAAAATTGTTATTGGATATCTTCTTCTTCTTCTTTTGACTTTTCCTGGTTAGGGGTCGCCACAGCGGATCACCTGTTTCCATTTCTTCCTGTCCTCTGCATCTTGCTCTGTCACACCAACTACTTGCATGTCCTGTCTAACCACATCCATAAACCTTAGCTTAGGCCATCCTCTTTTCCTCTTACCTGGCAGCTTCATCCTTAGCATCCTTTTCCGAATATACCCAGCATCCCTCCTCATCACAAGTCCAAACCAATGCAATTTCACCTCTCTGGCTTTGTCTCCAAACTGTCCAACCTGAGCTAACCCTCTAATATACTTATTCCTAATCCTGTCTACCCTTGTCATACCCAGTGCAAATCTTAACATCTTTAACTCTGCCACATCCAGCTCTGTCTCCTGCCTTTTTGTCAATGCCACTGTCTTCAACCCATATAACATAGCTGGTCTCACTACCCTTTTTTAGACCTTCCCTTTCACTCTTACTGGTACTCGTCTGTCACAAATCACTCCTGACACTCTTCTCCACCCACTCCACCCTGCCTGTACTCTCTTCTTCACCTCTCTTCCACACTCACCATTACTCTGAACTGTTGATCCCAAGTATTTAAACTCATACACCTTCGCCAACTCTACTCCCTGCATCCTCACCATTCCTCTATCCTCCCTTTCATTCACACACATATATCCTGACTTAGCCCGGCTGACCTTCATTCTCTCCTTTCTAGAGCATATCTCCACCTCTCCAGGGTCTCCTCAACCTGTTCCCTACTCTCACTACATATCACAATGTCATCTGCAAACATCATAGTCCATAGGGACTCCTGTCTGATCTCATCTGTCAACCTGTCTATCACCATTGCAAATAAGAAAGGGCTCAGAGCTGATTCTTGATGTAATCCCACCTCCACCTTAAACGCATCTGTCACACCCATGGCAGATCTCACCACTGTCACACTACCCTTGTACATATCCTGTACCACTTTTACATACTTCTCTACCACTCCCAACTTCCTCATAAGCCTGGGCGAGCAGACTTTTTTCCATTGGTATATTCTCAGATTTACAATGGGCACACTGGTTGGGCTGACCAATCAGCATGCTCCGTTTTGAATATTAATGGCCAGTCATTGTATAAAGACTTTCAAACAAGAGTTAATTATATGGTGTTGCAACAGAACTGTCATACAATGTACTGCATTTGCTAAACTCAGTGTAAACCAGTTTATGGCTTGTGTCTGTAGTGGGAGCGAGGGTTGCAATTTATTTAAGACTGAAATGTTGGCCATCACAAACGTCTGCATTGCTATGATACATGTGTGTGTACTCCTGCATATGGCAGCACTTTGTTTCTGGTGGTTTGTCAGGGACAGGATGTTTGTGAAAGCAACTGCTCATTGACACAGTGGCACAGTGAGTAGTGTTGCCATTTCATAATGCTTTGCTTCGATAGATTTCTTGGCTGTAGTTTTCTCCCTGTGGAGTCTGCATGCCCTCTCTGCCTCTGTATGGGTTTATTTGTGTGTGCTGGTTTCACCAGTACCCCAAAGACATGTTGCAGGTAAATTATGCCTCCAATTTGCATGCAGGTAAATTGTTATTCCTCCAATTTGCATGAAGGTGAGCATGCAGTGTGTGTGTATGTTTGTGTGTGTGTGTGTGTGTGTGTGTGTGTGTGTGTGTATGTGTGTGTGTGTGTAAAAATATACCCAATTTGTATCTGTGGAGACACCCAGTATTGTCAGACACATACATAGCTCCCCTTAGTAGCAGTAAAAATGCAGTCAGCAAGTCATTTCTTTTAAAAGAAAGGCAAAACATGCATCATAGAACATCCAGACCTTTAGAGCATCTAGGGGCCTGTCAGCCTCCATAACCCAGACTATATATATTGATTTTGATGTAGATTTAGTGGTGGCCTCTGCCTTCAAACCCACCTATTCCAAATCTGGCCCTACTCAAAAGTGTGTATAGAAGTTTGCTGTAGAGACTGCGGTCATTATTTTTTTAACTTTCAGTGCTATGCACAGAATGTCACTATAGCCGGTGTAGGGCCAGTATAGTGTTAAATTGGAATGCGTTACTGTGATCATTATTTTTTATGCTCCTCACAATCAAACATCAGGTTCATATACAGGTGGCCATTCTTTGAGTATAGAAGTAAGAAAGAATGCTGTCTCTATAAAATTGACAGTAATAGGTTGAAATATGTCAATGCAGTCTATTATTTCTTTAAGTTTTTTTCACAGACTGATATCAGAGGGGTACACAGAAGATACTGCCTTTTAATGGTAAATGTATAACAGCATCCCTTGAAATACATGACTGTGACTATTTGTGCCTTTGTTTTCATCACAATGTAACACCAGAGCAATAACAGAAGGTGACTGATTTTTTTTTATAGGGATAGGAAGATAGGCACTATTTAAAGATGTGATTTAAATATTCTCACAAACATGTGTCTTTCTCAGTTTATTGTGAGCTACTGTTTTGTCAGTTATGAACAAAAAGGTCTTGGGCACAACGTATTTCTTCTATAAAAGAAAATAAAAAAAGACAGAATTTCTTTCCTTACTCATGATTTTTGTTCAGGCTATCACTGCAAAATAGATTGGAGAAATGCTTTAAAATGCATCTCAGAACATTAATAGCCCCATGGCTTCTGGGGGCCTGGCATCACCCAGACCCCCAGCTTAATTCACGTACTTTCTGCACAGTTATAACTGTGCAGTTTTGGCTGGTTAGTGTGTGTTGAAAGGATATGGGAAAATTTTATTTCAGACACTACAATGAAACTTCTTTCCCTAGTCATGACTTGTGTTCATTCCATCATTCTATCTTTCCATCATTAGAATAAAAGGTTGTTTAAAAAAGCTGTAAAAATGCTCATCAGACCATCTAGAAGAAGATGGCTTCTGCAGGCATTGCAATGGCCATACATCCAGCCTAATTCAGTTATTTCCTGCATTTTGATTACAGTGCCATATTAGCCAATTTATTTGTGTTGCAAGAATGTGGGGATAAAAGCTGAAGACAAAATATAAGTGTTAGAAAAATATGTATTAATGTATATGTTTAGTGCTTATTAGAAGCTACAAAGGTTAACACATTTCATTCTATTTTATGTACAGCTTAATTCTGTATGGAATTACAAGATGCTTTTCAAACTGCAGTATGCTTTCTGAAATTGCAAGATGCTCTCTGACCTAGTATTTGCTAGCACAGCAAAATTCATGTTTATGCCTTTTGGAAATTTACTGAGAAGCAGGTGATTATCTGCTAGGTCAGGAAAATGAATGAATAGTGAATGAATAGAACAATTCTGTTTTCTATAATGTGATTGAATATGAACAATCAGCTCTGTTCGTGTTATGAGAACATGCACAGCTGCGGAAAAGAAAAGATAAATCAAACAAAGGCTGCTTGAAGAAATGAACTATAATCTGTACTTGCTTTGTGCTCAAATTAACCATAGTACCCTGAATGGTAACATTGCATAGTGAGAAGTCATATCTCACCGGTGGTCATCAAGGCCACATTGTTTTTCTTAGGAAGTTTTTTTTTTGTAAACTTGATATGCCAGCAGAAAATCATGGACAAACAGCTGCTATGAAATAATATTGAAGGAACTTGTGATGTATTACGTCAGCTTAGTAGGCAATGCCTTGTAAGAAATGTATAAGAATAGCTTCACTTCCTGATTCTACTTAGACAAACTCTGTATTAGCACGTTTTTGTCTCCTTGCTGCAAGATTAAAGTGCCTTAACCTGAACCTGCCATGTGTTGATCATTTTGAAGTTGTTTTTTCCTTTGACAGATTGGTCCTTCGGACCGGAAACTCTCGCTTCGCCTCAGGTCAGATGGGCCAGGTGGCATGAAACCGTACGGGGAAGAAACCACATCGGTTCTTCTGCTTTGAAAGACCTCCAACTGACTTGTCGTTCAAAAGAGGCCAGCCACTTTTCTGATCTGCGACTGGAGGACGAGTTAGCATACGAACCAGAGACGGTCAATCACAGAGGCTCAGGTAAGGTGAGATTTACCTTTTTTCTGTTTTAGATCAGGGACTTGATTTGAATCATCTGTCAGGAGATTTGTTTTGTACAAGTCAGGGACAGAAAGATTGCAGTCTTGTCATAGATCAGGGAAACAGAATAGGTAAGACAGTTATTCTAGATAAACTGTGAAATAGAAAATTGTGGTACTATGTGAAAATAAGAAGGGTTACGTAACATTTTTAACAGTCAGAACAATATGGGTAATAAGTGCACAAAAAGTTCCCAAGACCCACCGCTAACCGAAGATGCAAAATATATGCAATTACAGCGTGCCGACAATGTTAGATACTATACAAAATGGGTTAATAAATATGAATTTGATGGCAAATTAGAAAATCCTCGCTTATTAAACTTATCAAACAGCTTAAAACCAACGCAAAAGGTCAGGTAAAAAAGCAATGTCAATTAGGCATTCCTCAGGCAGACAGGTGGATTGAGGAAGCAAACCGTAGGGAACAAAAAAGTAATAATTCAAAAGCTATTTTTGTAGATAAAGAAGACAATAATTTGGTAATAGCATCAGCCCCTCTGCCCCCTCCACTTCCGGCACCAGAATATGAAGCGAGTGGACAACCTGGTCCGTCTCCGCTATACCCGGCTGCCACTGCAAAGTCAAGACCGTATGTTAGAGATCCCATCGAGACTAGGTCTCAAACACGTAACTTAAGAGGGGATACTGAGTTATATGAAATAAACAAAAATTCACGAGCTATGAGTGAAGAAGAGATATGTCCACTCATAGAAGTACCAAATCCTCAGGCAGGACAGGACCCGACTCTCCTAGTATATAGACCGTGGACACCGGAAGACATCCAGAAAGCCACAGAGGGAATTCCCCATCCAAAAGTTAATTTTAGAAAATTCTTAGAAGACGTACAGGGCATGAGGTTAAGTTATCACTTAAATGGAGAAGAAGTAGAACAAGTAGTTAGACAAATCATAGGTCCAGATTGGCACATGATCAGTGGCAACTGGAATCCCCGTGACGCAGAACACAAGCCACTCCCACATAGCAACGCAGAACTCTATAACAGAATGAAAGGTCTAACAGACCGAATCTCTGAGAAGTGGAAGCCTAGGGCAGACTGGACTTGCATTAATCAATGCATTCAACAGGAAGGTGAAACTGTTGACAGATATTATGCTAGATTATTAGAGTGTTTTAATAACCATTGTGGGATGCAGGTACCTGAAGACCAAACACATGATTCCCCATATGAGCAGCAACTAAAGAATGCATTTTTGAAAGGCAGTATTTTGCCTATAACCAGCTTTATTACAAAGCACATGGTAGACCATCATACGAGTAGATTACAGTCACTACTTGAATATGCTAGACATGCCGAAAGGCATTTTAACAGTAAAAAGAAAAAGAAAGCCCAAGTATTTTCTGTAGAAGATGGAGCAGAAGTTTATGTAGTACAGTCCGGAAAAAAGGGCAAGAAAAATGCCCAGGGAAACAAACAATCTGACAAACGATCAGAAGAGTTTGAAGAGAGAAAGAAAAGGGGTGAATGTTTTAAATGCGGAAAGAAGGGACATTTAGCAAGGGATTGCAAACAAAACAAGAAGGTAGCCATGGAAGATAAGGAGGGTGAGGACTGACTATATGATAGTCAAGAATCACTAGAAGGGAATAACCATGAAAAGACAAATGCAAATGTGATAGAGGGAATAGAGAATGTGATAGAAGAAATAGAGGAAGTACAAGAAATCACAGATGGTGAAGAAAGTGACATTTTGGACTTAGCATTATTGAGTCTAGAGCTCTATTTAGCAGACACGAAACCGGAAGTTATACTTTTGGTAGAGGGGAGGGAAGTTAAATTTCTGTGTGACTCAGGGGCTTCACGAACCCTGATACATCCTTCCAAACTACCATAAAATTCAGAATCACTTGATTACATATTAGTGAAAGCAGCTACTGGATAGCTGTATCGGGAGCCACTCTCCCATAACATAGCGATAACTGACCCGGTTTCAGGGATGACCCAGAAAAGCAAAATTGTTGTTTCTGCAAAATGCCCAGTAAACCTTTTGGGCAGAGATCTTATGCAGATATTTGGCATAGCAGTTGTTCCGACTATGCAGGGTATGGAAGCACAGCGACAAATGGATACTTTTGTGGTGCGACCGGAGGGTGAAACATTTTATTGGTACAGCCAGGACTTAGTCACGACTGGTCCAGGGGCAGTAACCGAAGAACTGATGAACGTAGCCATCAGTAAGCCCCTCTCCCTTGACACTGATAAACAGCATTTGTTGCACTGTACTCTGTATTATTGTAGCACACCAGGACCTGATAAGGAATATGAGCAAGAACTGTTTAAAAACTATGCAAACAGATTAGTATTACGTAATCTGTACTGGGACACAGAAGGGAACAGTGTAGTTAGCTGTTCATTGCCCTAGGAATACTTTGCACTCTATAAATCTAATCGATTACCACATGTTAGTTTAACTAAGGACAAGAATGTGAAATGGGTAGATCTAGGAGAAAAAGTCACAAAGTGGGAAAAACAAACAGAGTTAGAATTGTCAGAACAGGGAGTACAGAATCAGAAGTTAAATTGGACAACGCAGACACACCCAGCTGTACACTTGCAGTCTAGCGAGGACAGCTGAATAGCACTCTTACTAGAATAGGAAGAAAAAGCTTTACGGAGCATACCAGAAACTCTCTGGTCAACAGGGAAATGAGATGTAGGACTAATTCATACTGCAGGACCAGTTACTATTACGCCAAAATCAGCATTTAGACCTCAAAAGAGACAGTATCCCTTAAGAAAGGATGCAGAAGTAGGAATCAAACCTATAATAGCAGCTTTACTTAAGGAAGGAGTACTGGTAGAATCTCCCGATTCACCATGTAACACACCCTTATTTCCTGTCAGGAAAGCAAACGGAGAATGGCGTATGGTCCAAGATTTACAAGCTGTAAATGATGCAATTATACCTAGAGCACCTACGGTGCCAGATCCACACACCCTATTGAATGATTTGAAGCCTCAACAGAAGTATTTTTCTGTGGTAGATATTAGCAATGCGTTCTTTTCAATACCGATACACCCTGACAGCCAACATTGGTTTGCATTCACATTTCAGGGGAAAAGGTATACATACATGTGACTACCACAGGGGTATTGTGAAAGTCCAACAATATTTGCACAAGAGATGGAAAGCAACTTGGCGGGATTTAGCCCACCAAGAGGCAGCCAAATTTTACTTTATGTAGACGACATCCTGCTGGCAGCCCCCAACCAGCAAGAATGCAGAGAAGATACTATAGCATTACTACAATTTCTAGCCACTCAAGGACATAAAGTAAACAAAAACAAATTGCAGCTTTGGAGAAAGCAGGTTAAATACCTGGGATATGTAATATCCAAAGAAGGCAGAACATTAGATGAAGATAGGAAAATAGCAATTTTACAAGCACCCAAACCAACTACCAAGAAGGAAATGATGTCCTTCCTGGACATGACTAATTTCTGTCGGAGTTGGATTCCAAACTATGCCTTGGAGTCTGCTCCACTGACCAACTTGCTATACAAAAAGCCTATGGCAGCACAAGATTTATTACAATGGACACCAGAAGCAGAATCAGCCTTCTGCAAACTGAAACAACTGATAGCATCCTCATTAGTTTTAGGATTACCAAACTATCATAAACGTTTTTTCCAAACTGTAGATTGTGAGCAAGGTTACATGACATCAGTGTTAACACAGCAACATAGGGATACGTAACACCCCATAGCTTATTATTCATCACAGCTGGACCCAGTGGAGCGATCACTGCCCCACTGTGTACAAGCAGTAGTTGCAGCTGCAATGGCAGTACAGGCTTCGGCCTCAGTAGTGTTGTTCCACCCTCTCACATTGAGAGTGCCTCATGCAGTCGCAATTATTTTACTGCAAGAAAAAGTAGCATATCTTTCTCCTGCTAGACATCTTTCCTGTATGACTATACTCTTGAGCCAACCTCATATGACAATTGAACGATGTACAACTTTAAATCCATCTACCTTGCTCCCGACCCCTGCGGATGGCACACCACACAGCTGCCTGCAGGAGACTGAGCAAAAGACACTGCCTAGAAAAGATCTAATGGATGTTCCCTTGGATGATGCCGAGGTGACATATTACATGGACGGCTCATGTAGAAGGGGTCCTACAGGACAGAACCTAGTGGGGTATGCAGTAGTTTCTGATACTGAGATTTTAGAAGCAAAGTCTTTACCACACAACTTATCTGCACAAGCAGCAGAATTGATTGCCTTAACAAGGGCATGTACCTTGGCAAAGGGTAAATGTGTGAACATTTTTACTGACAGCCAGTACGCTTTTTCTACTGTACATGTTTTTGCACAACAGTGGAAAAATAGAGGAATGATAACATCTACTGGTAAACCGATTAATCATGCGCAGTTTATTTTAGATTTGTTAGAATCCATTCATTTACCTCAGAAAGTAGCTATTTGTAAATGTGTAGCTCATACCAAGCAACAGGATAGGATTTCAAAAGGTAATGCGAGAGCTGATACAGCTGCAAAGCAGGCAGCTTCAGCTTCAGAAGTATTTCTTTTGAGTGAGGAATTACAACCTACTGAGATTTTAGATTTAGAAATGTTGAAAACAATGCAAACACTCACTACGAAAATAGAAAAACAGAAATGGATAAAAAGAGGAGCAATTCTTGAGAAAGGGCTGTACATCTCCAAAGAAGGAAAACCAATTTTGCCGTCTAACTTGTTTAGATATGCAGCTTTGTTGAGCCATGGGCAGTGCCATGTCTCAACAGGGGGGATGGTACAGTTAGTGAACCGAGTGTTCACTGCCTATGGATTTACAAACTACACAAAAAATTTTTGTGCAGCATGCCATGTTTGTAACAAGCATCATGCACAAGGAGCATTGAAGCCTAAGCAAGGGAGTTTCCCAACACCACCGTACCCGTTCCATACTATCTGTATGGATTTCATAGAACTAAACAAATGTGAAAATAAGAAATATTGTCTTGTCATTATAGATATATTTTCCAAATGGATAGAAGCTTTTCCGACCAAAAATCCAGATGCAGCTACTGTTGCAAAAGTCCTTGTTAAAGAAATGATTCCTAGATTTGGCATACCGGAAAAGATCTACAGTGACAATGGCACACACTTTGTAAATCAGACTATACAACAGTTGAGCCAATATTTCAGAATTTCCTTAAAGAACCATTGTGCATACCACCCCCAATCTGCAGGATTAGTAGAGAGGCATAATGGGGTTTTGAAAAACAAGATTAGGAAATTGATTAGTGAGACGCAAAAGAACTGGGTGCACTGCCTGCCTCTGGCACTGTTGAGCATGAGAACTGTTCCAAATGCAAAGGGGTTAACTCCTTTTGAAATACTGTTTGGGAGCGCATATTATATACCTCAGTGGAAACCTCTCATGCCTGCAGACCAGGAGGCCGACAGTTTATTTGCAGAATATATGAGATGACTTTTAAGTAATAAACAGCTTTTGCAGTTAAATTCTGTTTCAGATAAAGAACAAACCAGATCATCGGAAGCAGCAGTAGTCCCAGGCACGTGGGTCTGGGTGAAAGATATCAAGAAGAAGAATTGGACCACACCAAAGTTGGAAGGGCTGTACCAAGGGCTACTGTCAACACCCACTGCAGTCAAGATCGCAGAGCAAGCATCCTGGATTCATCTGACACACTGTAAATTGATTAAAAACTTTGAACTGGACAAAAAACTCGTTACTGTTACACAAGAACAAAATGATCAGATACGGAGCAAATAGAAATGTTGAACAACCTCAGAAGTATTGCATGATCATTCTGTTGGCCATATTGATAACATTAATCTTTTTGTTGTGGCCTTTCCTTTTTCCAGCCACACGAGCTGAACTGAATAAACGAGATTCGTTACTTATAGACTGGCATCCGAACTTTAACACTTACCAAGCAATTAAATATGTGTATGCTGAAACTTTTAATGTTTCAAATTGCTGGATCTGCACAGCTATACCAACAGCATACTGGGGATTATTAATGACTGCTGTCCCCCTAGGGGTCAATGAGACCTGGGAAAATTTGATTTTTGATACTACAACTGTGAAATCACAAGACAAAATAGCATTGCACCTGCCTGTTACACAAAAGGGAATTGTATGTTTTTACAAAAATGATACTGTACAGGTGGGTTGAAGCAATTGTAATGTGACTGTTCCTTACAAATGTTATATCAAAGCTAATAATGCAGGTTATATATGTGATACAAACTATGACTCATATTTTGAACTTATGCACAAAACGGTTGATGAAGTGCAACGTAATCCTGTTCTTTTTAAACAACTATCTATCATTGATAAGAAAATGTTTCATGCAGGGCAAGTGTATATTAATACTAAAGTAGAGAATTGTTATTTTGTGTGTGGGAAAAAGGCATAGAAATGGTTACCTGAGAATTGGTCCGGCAGTTGTTTTTTGGGTTACCTGGTTCCAGCCATACGACACACTGCAGTTTTGCCTCAGGGAAGAATTTGAAATGTCAGAGAGGTCACCAAAAAACCTGGAAATCCAATCAAGAGACCTGAGAATCCAATGGGATGAATCAAAGCAGGCTGGAGAAACCATAACTCCGTGAAAAATAAAGATAAACTGACACACATGGACTTGAGTGACACTATCATATCGTGGGCAGGTATAGCCCCTGCATATGGTGCAGTGAAATTGATTTGGGAGCTGAGAAAACTGTTCAAACTTCTCGAAGTAATGAGCAATGCAACTTTTTATGCTCTCGAATTAGTGACTGATGAACTGAATGCTATGAGAACTGTGGTGCTTCAAAACCGCATGGCTCTCGACTTCACCCAATCGGCGAAAGGTGGTACGTGCGCTTTAATAAAAGGGGAGTGCTGTTCGTATATTCCTGACAACCAGCATGAGATAAACGACCATCTTGAGGTGATTCAGCAAGTGTCGGCCATGACCAAACCAGGCCCAAACCCACTGATGGATTTTTTCCAGAGTTTGTTTGGGGGGTGGGGTAGCATCCTAATGAACATCCTGATTGCCATTTGTGTGGGGTTACTCCTATTAGGAGTGTGTGCTTGTTGTGGTATTCTCTGCATGAAAAGATTAATCAAAGATTTTATAGACATGTCAGTTTCTGAGACTTTTTATCAAAGTACTGAAATTGAAGAACTGTTGAAAAATTAAACACTTTCATAAGTGTAAACTGAATGACTCTCTTAACTGCAAATTCTGAACAGAAAGAGGTTAGAAGAAGAAGTAACTGTTTATGCTTTTGAAAATAGAATAAAAAGTATTAACAGGGGGAAATGTTAGAAAAATATGTATTAATGTATATGTTTAGTGCTTATTAGAAGCTAAAAAGGTTAACACATTTCATTCTATTTTATGTACAGTTTAATTCTGTATGGAATTACAAGATGCTTTTCAAACTGCAGTATGCTTTCTGAAATTGCAAGATGCTCTCTGACCTAGTATTTGCTAGCACAGCAAAATTCATCTTTATGCCTTTTGGAAATTTACTGAGAAGCAGGTGATTATCTGCTAGGTCAGGAAAATGAATGAATAGTGAATGAATAGAACAATACTGTTTTCTATAATGTGATTGAATATGAACAATCAGCTCTGTTCATGTTATGAGAACATGCACAGCTGCGGAAAAGAAAAGATACATCAAACAAAGACTGCTTGAAGAAATTAACTATAATCTGTACTTGCTTTGTGCTCAAATTAGCCATAGTACCTTGAATGGTAACATTGCATAGTGAGAAGCCATATCTGACCTGTGGTCATCAAGGCCACATTTTTCTTAGGAAGTTTTTTTTTTGTAAACTTGATATGCCAGCAGAAAATCATGGACAAACAGCTGCTATGAAATAATATTGAAAGAACTTGTGATTTATTATGTCAGCTTAGTAGGCAATGCCTTGTAAGAAATGTATAAGAATAGCTTCACTTCCTGATTCTAGTTAGACAAACTCTGTATTAGCACGTTTTTGTCTCCTTGCTGCAAGATTAAAGTGCCTTAACCTGAACCTGCCGTGTATTGATCATTTTGAAGTTGTTTTTCCTTTGACAATAAGAAAAGGAAGAAAAGTGAAGGCTGGGTAGTGTTAGAAGGAGAAGAAGCAGTAGGCAGCAAGGGACAATATGGAGCCCTTCACCTAAGCCATTTCACTTTAGGCCAGCCTGTATATTGTATTGTTGTAATATAACA
Organism: Protopterus annectens; assembly: GCF_019279795.1. Classification (NCBI taxonomy): domain Eukaryota; kingdom Metazoa; phylum Chordata; order Ceratodontiformes; family Protopteridae; genus Protopterus; species Protopterus annectens. Next base: position 870,228,017 of record NC_056732.1, read on the forward strand.
TCATAGCAACTAAATGCCAGTCACTGTGAATGTCTGCCTGTGGAAATGGCCAAATTGGTTTGGTACACAGGATTACTACAATGTAAGAGCAATGAAACAGCAGCTCACTAAGTGCATATTACTCCTAAAGCTTTGAGGCTTGAGTTAAAATGTTGCTTTGGAAGGCTAGCAGGGACAGGATGATTCTTATTCTGGAAAAGTGCATAATCCTATAATAACACTTGCTTGGGCCCCCAAAATACTAAAACCAGCCCTGCAGCTAAGCTGGATTTAGAGCTGCAAGAGGTAGCCTGTATACATTAGATAGGCTAATGAACATAATTCACCACTGTGGACACATGGTGGTCGACATTCTGATTGCTCTATAATTGGGTACCCAGATCATGTACCACTTGTTGCACTCATAAGGGTGTGCTGTCTATATTGTAATTAGCTTGGGTATTTGTTTTTCAAAAAGGAATAGCTATGCTTTTGTATTCATTTAGTGTGTTTCCATGGCTCTGGCACAAATCATTTTTGTGCATTAATAGTTTCTGCAGTACATCAATAGTGCTTGTAGATTCAATGACATTCCATGTTTTGCAGTCTTCCACAAAGTTCGTAAGACAAAGGTTGTCTAAGTTTGTCTTGACTTCTGGTGAGTAAATATTGCATATGAAATGGCATAGTACAAAACGCAGTGGTACAGCCCTGATCTCTGGCCTCTTGCTAGTGGTGAATTCACACACTTCAACAGTACTTATTCTGTTGGTGACCCTTTTGGTTACCCACTGGTGATGTATATGCTTATGGCCAGCTGAGACAGTTTATCTGTAATACCTGAGTGTAGATTTTTTGTCAAATGCCTTGGCCAGGTTTAGTTAGCAGGGATGCACAGTCTTTCCTTCAGCCATAGCCCTGGTGACCATCTTGAAGAAGTCAAACTGATTTAACAAACATGATGTAGCCTTAAATCAAAAATAGGTTGTATACACTGTCAGGAGGTTACCTGTGTCCTTTCTGATAAGGTCCATAATGATTCCTTTGATTGCATTAGAGATGAGGCAAGTCAGGTTTATGGGTCTATAATTTCCTGAGTCAGGTGATGTTCTCCCCTTGTTCAGATAGATGATGGATGACTGTTGCTGTACACTATTCTGCCAGAATATAGCACATCTGGAAGCTGTGGTTAGGTAAGGGTACAACTATGTCTGCTAGGTCAGTTTGCAAGTTATTGAAAAGTCAACCTGGGAGATTGTCAGAGCCCATTGGTGCCATGTTTCTAGCTCTGGACAGTGCACAGATAAGCTGCTTTCTTGACAAAATAAGCTGAGTAATGTCTGCATGTATACTTTAGGTGATGTCCAGTGTGGACATATGTATGTATATTTTAGGTGATGTCCAGTGTGGACAAGGGGTTAAAGTTTGATACAAATCTGTCATGTAGCAGATTTCCCATTTTCTATGGTTGAGTATGTGTGGTGCCATCCACAAACAGCTATGTTCTTAGTTGTGCATTCCCAATACCATTTTGTACTTATTTAAAAAATGATATATGACAACACCTCCAAATACAACCTTGGATATGCATCACATACCACACAGTGGAAGTTTGTATGTAGTTATACAGCTCTACCTATGTCATGTAATTATATCAATTGCAGATCATATACATATAGTTTTTCACCGTAAGGCTGTGTGTGTGTGTGTCTGTGTGTGTGCTCTGATACCATATATGGAACATTACAAATGAGGTGAATGTTGTTCATGCAAAACAGTTACTGACACAAATGATGTCAGACACACTATGCTGCTGGGGACCCCCTCAATATTCCTTGTCAATAGCAACACAAATGTGCATGCAACCAATTCACAAAGGTTGCAATTAAATCTGGACTACTTATATGTTTGCGTATATAACAGCATTATAACATCTTGATGAAACTAGACATTTGTTCCGATGTAATCAGTATGATGTTATTTTGATATATCTCACAGAGCATTTAATGATAGTAGGTATACACATGCACACATGCCATACTGTAAGTATAACTGTGATGGCTGAAAGAGAATTGGCTAGAATGTTGGTAAAGTCCACTAAAAAGCACATGCCTTAGTAAGGAAACAACATACATAGCATCATCCCATCTCAACAGTTTCCACAAGCTATATTACTGCAGCTGTTATGTAAGGAACATGTAATCAAATAGCAGCAGCAGCCATCAATACATTACCTTAAATCTCAGATTGGAATACACTGCTGTAGGGCTTCTGTACATCCACACCTTGAAACAGCAGAAATAGATGACAGCAACATTGTCATGTGCAATCTTCATTGGGTCATAGGGCATTAGATGGCTAATGGCCAACATCACATAAAATTCTGGCCATTATAATTTCATTTAAACACTAATTTATGTATCCATATGATGGAAGATGGTAAGGGTCAGTGTATATGTGTGTATGTGTTTGATTGTATTACATACTGACTCTGTCCATATGTGACTTGTGCACCACCCCATGACAGAATTAGCAATCGCATATCCAGTGGTCTGGACCTGGCTTGCAGTGAGTCATGGAAGGACTCTGATTCACAATGTGTGAATGCATCTTTTAGATGAAAATGTTTACTGGAAAGGGAGTTGATTGAAAAGAAATTAAAAAGATCATACAATGACCATAATACACCACCAAGCACATACAGAACATTTGACTGAGGTCAGATTAAAACATTAAATCTGTGTAGGTATAGAAGCTGGATTCCATACAATAAAAGACTAGCAAGCCACTACATATGTCTAACTTTAACGACTCATGCTCTTCTGACTGCACACACCCCAATTTATTGCAGTGAGAACGGAACCCTTACCTAAGTAGTTACGCATGCTAGAGAATGTAGTACGTAATGCAAGTGCCATGGCACAAGTCTGACTTTTACACTGTTGAAGAGCACTTTATAGTTAATGAAATCATCAGTGTATGTTTTGGAGAAGATGTTGGGGGGCCTGTGTGAAATGGCTGTATAGGCATGTATGACTGTAAAAAATGTTGTTCTCCATGAAACTTGATTGCTGAGATAAGGATTCAGACTCATGCTCTTTTGTAAAATAGTCAAATGTGCATACATACTTGCACACACACACACACACACACACACACACACACACACACACACACACACACACACACACACACACACACACATGCATGCACGCACACACACACACAAGTTGGCTGTTGTGTTAACTGAGCCTCTACCTAGCTATGTCATTCCCATCTGCAGAATACATTAGTTCTGACATCATTATTCTGTGATGCAGGTAACATATCCTGATATAAGAGTGATTTGCATAGTATGGACTTCGGATTTTCTGTTTTGTTTCCAGTGTGCAGATATACTTTAAGAGAATGCTTCTTAGACTATATTCAATGAGCTGTCAGGAATGCATGTTGCAGAACTGAGACGAGCATGCACCTGTTTCTCAATATGTTGTGTACATTACACTTCCTGTCACACACATACATATTTTGTGATCAGCATGGATGCAGGTGTGGATGTATGTGTGTTCATATTGTGATGAATTGATGTCCACAGTAACATATGAATAGGACAATCTCAATGTCTATTGTCAGTATAGAACTTTAAATAATATACCAGTGCAGTTGTGCTACTTTTTTGTGTAGTGTAGTTGACATTTGCACTATTAGTAACATATCTATTTTCAAGTGCATGGATGCAGGGTACACATGAGTCTGAGTAAATGTGTTCAATCACTAACAAGTCCCTTCTCGTTGGTCATGTTTTTACATGGATTTTGAAGGGATGAAGAACAACTGGGCAATAAACATAGTAATACATAAAGAACACCTCTTTACATAGCGTATCAGTAAGTAACTGGTTTGTGCAAATGATAGCAAAGTGTTTGTGCATGCAAGATTCACATATAATGAATACAACTTGAATTTTGGAAGTACGCATATTCGCTATGGGAGAAATAGTTGACAGATTCTATGCTGTTTTAGTGTAGTTTATATTGAAAATGGTGTTTCATAACTTTTATGACATTAAGAACTGTTGCTATTGCTTTCCCTGTTTGCATGGATTTAAGCAATGAGCAAACGCAATTCTCTGCCAAAATGGGAAAATAGTGATACATCTACCCAGCTTTCCTTTGCGCTAACAGACTAAGCAGTGAGGCATGGCCATCAGCACGTTGGACAGTACTGAGTGTAAGAAATACACCTCCTGCCTAGCTTTCACTGTGGCAGCAGGCATAAGAGCAATTAACTCATTTTAGAGCACAGATGACACAGGGTTTGAATCCAGGTCAGTCTAAGTGATTTGCACATAGTGTCAGGGTGGCATTAAATAGGTAAATGTGATAACTCTTGAAAATGTGAGAAGCAATAACTACAATGAAATACTGTATAAAAATAAACATCAGTCAAGTGATTTATGTCAACAGTACACACGGATTTGCATTTTTATATATTCAGCAGTTTAAATAACTGCTCGAGTAAATGTTTCAAAGAACTGCCTTTACTCTGCTTTAACTCTGTGTTCCTTTAGCACAGCGAGTTTAAGCAGCATTGCATGGGGGTAACTGGACTAGTGTGGCAGATGCCATAGTATATGAAGGGCCATTCACTGTCATTCGGCACTGGTATGCAATGCCAAACTCTGTTTAAATGAAGAGGACGAAAAGTGAAGGGGTTTAGTAGGAGGCATTTCTGCCATGTGTGTGGTATATGATGCTATGTTTTGACCAGATAAAATATGTGAAAATGGGGTATATTTGAAAGTGGTGAAATGGGGTGTAAGCAGGGGGAAGAACAAAGGGGAAGCAATGTAGGAATGTGCAGGAGGGCATTATGAAAGAACCATAGCTATCTACTTTTTCAACACTGTAATATGAATATACACACTGAGCATACACATTGAGCAGAGTGGATGAGAGGTGTTGACTCCAACTCTTAGCTGAGATATATAAGTATCCTGTTTTTTTTTTTTTTTTGATTACTTATTGTTTCTAGCAATTTATATATAGCACTTACATTGTAATCTGCATGGGTAACTGATTTGTTTGCAGTTAAAAGCATTCTGTATCTTTACAAATCTTTATCTGTTTAAAAACTTTCATTTTGTGGCTTTCTGTAGTGCTTTGTAGGCTAATAGCTTTAGTATTTGTCCTAGTTCAGAATTGTTGGCTCTGTGCATGTTGTTTATACAGTGATTGTTCAAAGCACATGAACAGGCCATCTTGAATTAGCTGAAGCCTTTCTTTACCTTGGCTAGATTGTATTAATTGGCTGCAGGCTAGTGGGGGCTGGTTCTTTTGTGTTTTTGTAAAACAAAAAAAAAAACAAAACAAAAAAAAAAAAGTTGTTCTTCTGGTATTTAAGCTCTAACTTTGAGAGAGTTTCTGTCTATACACACTGAGCAGAGTGGATGAGCGGTGCTGACTCCAACTCTTAGCTGAGATATATAAGTATCCTGTTTTTTTTTGATTACTTATTGTTTCTACCAATTTATATATAGCACTTTTATTGTAATCTGCATGGGTAACTGATTTGTTTGCAGTTAAAAGCATTCTGTATCTTTACAAATCTTTATCTGTTTAAAAACTTTCATTTTGTGGCTTTCTGTAGTGCTTTGTAGGCTAATAGCATTAGTGTCCCCACCTGCCCTCCCTGTTGGTGTCTTGGTGTTTTGGTGTTATACTTGGTGGCTTTGCAGCTGCCTGCCCCTACTGTAGATCTGATCTGGGACACTCCACCCAGTCTAGTGTCATTAGCGCTTTCTACCTAATACAGAGAGAACATTTGATAAGGCCTTCTGTTTCTCCTTTTTCCCTTTCAAAAAAAAAAAAAAAAAAAAAAAACATTTTTGCCTGAATTTCCTTATGTTCTGACTGTGCTTCTCAAACATTTTGGAAATATAGAGTATATTTTAGAGCATTTATTATAACTGTAATTGCCTTAATATTGCTACAACTCAAGTGCTCTAGGTCGCACTGCATCTGAAGTGTTTGTGTGTTTTAGCTGCTTTTCTGTATATATCGACTTCTCTGTATATGTAGACTAGCTACTTATTCTGCTGTGTTACTGCCTCTTAAATCGTTTTCCAGTTGTGCACTTGCCTTGCTTCATTTAAAAAGTTTTAAATTGCTAATTTTGTAGAGGTTTAATTGCATTTACTGTTTAGGACTACACACTCAAGTGTGTTAGCCTTTTCTGTGTTTATTTACTGTATTATTGCATTGTTTAGCATGTTTCAACAAAAAAAAATATATATATATATATATGTGTATATATATATATATATATATATATATATATATATATATATATATATATGTATATATACTATCTTGTTTGCTCGTTTCCCACCTTTTCTAGCCGGTCCATATCCCAGGCTTTGCTTGTCTCAGGACTTTATTTTCTGTGTTCAGAGCTATCCAGACCTTGCTGTGGTAGAGGGAAGTCCTACTGCCTACCAGTGGGACTGGTGAGCATTGTACTGCCTATCTAACACTAGAGGAGTGGTATTCAGCTCTGAAATTGTAATTTTATTAGCCTTTTTGGGCTGATTTCTATCTCTTTCAACTTTTTGGCTTAAAAACGCATGTGTTTGCACATTTTTCACTTCGTGTAGTACTACAAGGCTACAGTTAAACTATTGCAGGTGCCAGAAAGTCTGCTCTTCAAATTTTCCCTTAAAACTAGCTGGTTTCTCAGTAGTAGCATTAGAATCTGAACCTCTGTGACTAGGACTTGCTCTAGAACCTGCTGGAAAGCACTAGGAAGCCTGAAACTGATACAAGTACTCAGCTCTCCTTGTCAATAAGGAGAAATTAATCATAGGCACTAAACAGCCTACAATTGCAAAGTACCTTGCAAAGGTAAGGGAAAACAGCTCTTAAACTTTACAAAAAAGCACCTAAACAGGCATGTCCAAGGGTCAGCTTCTGGTGATTTCTCCTGTCCACCTGATGAATCTGGGCATACTGGGGCAATGCAACAACTGCCTCATGTACACAGACAATCCTCTCCTCCTACCACCCAACACTACAACCTGCGAGAGATGCACTTACATAGCCAAACTGGAAGCAAAGCTCTCTCCGGTCAAGACTGTGCTAGACAGTCAAGAGGAGAAGGCTAACACCTGCATTACACCTCTAGCAACTCATAGCCTTTCAAAACCCACACCATCAACACCCACACATAGCAACACTAAACCCACATATGCGGAGGCCCTTAACATTAACCTGCCCAAGCAACAAGGACCTTCAAAGCTGAAACGCAATCAAACACTAGTCACAACCAAAGTGACACATAGCTCACAACACCAGTGTGCCACCCAACAACAGCCCCTAAGGCAAGACAATGTACCCAAAACTTTAGCCATAGGTGACTCTATAGTCAGGCACACTGATGTCCCACTCACCAGGCTGAACAAGGAGAAAATTACAGTCAGCTGCCTGTCGGGTGCCAGGATCCGCCACATAATGCATGCACTCAAGTCACTCCACAACAAGTACAAATACGATTCTCATTGTCCATGCTGGAGTGAATGACTTGAGATGCACCTCCGTGGACGACATGAAAAGAGAAATGAAACAGCCCTTGGATCATGTGACCCAGGCAGGTATGACCCTAGCCCTGAGTAGCATCCTGCCTTCGCCCAGAATGATACCACAGTATAAGGACAAAATGATTGACTTCAACAATTGGCTAAGCTTCTGGTGTCATTCAAAGGGGATCCAGTATTTGTCTGCCTGGGAAGATATGATCGACAAACCACAATGCTTTGCCAGAGATGGTCTGCACCTGTCACCCCTGGGATTCAGGTTACTGGCTAAAGCTCTTGCCACCCTATAGTGCCTTTTTTAGGCAAGGTTCAAAGGATAAAACCACCACCGTAACAGATACAAGCATGCAAAATCTGAAGGTAATGCTACTCAATGCTAGAAGTCTAAACCTCAAAATGCACTCTCTTGAGGCACTCCTAAAAATGGAGAACATTGATATCGGTGCAGTGACTGCAACCTGGTTCAAGGCTCCAGAGAGCACCCCTGAAATACCAGGCTACAATTCTTACCAAACTTTTCAGCCACAAAACCAAGACCGAAACACTAAAGGTGGAGGAGTGCCCATATTCACCAAGGATATTCACACCTCCAGGCAAGTTGCCTAACACAATGCATCTGAAATTCTCCAGGTGCAACTAACACTAGGTAAGACTGCAATCCAAATTATAGCTTGCTACAGATCTCCCACCATACCCCAAGATTCTCACTACACCTTCCTAAACATACTGGAAAATATTAAGATACAACCAAACACCCTAATACTGGGTGATTTCAACTACCCTGCATTAATTGGGAAAACTACTCGGGTACCAACTCCTTTTCCCAACAGTTCTTGGAATTCATAAATTCCAACACCCTGGATTAACTAATCCATTGTCCCACCAGGGGCTCCAATATCCTAGACCTGGTCATTACCAACATGGGAGATAGATGCTCCACACCAGTGGTCACCCCCTCATTGGTCAGGTCTGACCATAAGCAAATCACCCTTGACATCCACATCCCACCACCACCCCCAGTAAGGAAACCTCCTTAAAAAACTTCTCCAAAGCCAACTTTGTGCTATTGAAGTCAGAAGTGACAAACTTCACGACACCCACACAGGCGGGATCTGGAAGTTTGACAGCAAAATCCTACACTAAGACACTGTACGAGCACATCCACTTGTGCATGAATTATGCCATCCCAAATAGAACCAAGATGCTCTTCTCCAAAAAAAGGAAGCCAATCTGGTGGTCCCCTGCTATAAATAAACTATACAACAGAAGAAAGAAACTGTTGCAAAAAGAGGAAAATCCCAGGATGCAAAAAACTCCCTCACCAGCCTCAGTAAGAAGCTGAGATCCCTCATAAAATCCTCAAAAGCTAGTTACAAAAATAAAATTGCCAAAGATTCCAAAGACAGCCACAAGGCATTCTATAGCTATGTCAAGAATCTAAATGGAAATACTCAGATCTGCTCTGAGCTTCAACAGAATGGCATTAAATATACTGATCCCAAGGATATTGCCAATATCCTGGCAGATCGATTTAGTGCCAACTTCACCCCCCCCCTCTCACCCCCTAAAGGGCCCATTTCAATACCAAAAGATTGCCAAATTCCGATAATCACAGCCACACAGGTAGAAACAGCACTCTCCAAAGCTAGGAATATGGCATCCATGGGACCAGATGATATCCAAGGCTGTGTACTACATGAACTACAAAATAAACTTTCACCTCACCTAAGTGTCATGTTTAATCATAGCCTCACCTCAGGCTTCGTGCCTACTGAGTGGCGCACAGCTACAGTTATCCCGCTCCACAAGGGAGGATCCACCTTGGATCCTGGGAACTACCATCCCATCAGTCTGACAAGCCTGATCTGCAAGGGCATGGAACGCATTATCATGGAACTTATAAACAGGGACATTGGCAACCTTCAAACACTGGACCCCACCCAGTTTGGGTTTGTGAAGGGCCAGTCTTGCCTCCTGAATCTGATTGACTTTTTCGAATCGGTCTCCAGAGTTGTGGACAAGGGTGAGGCGGTCCACACAGCCTATCTGGACCTCAACAAGGCCTTTGACACCAGCCTCCACTCTGGAATCATAGATAAACTTACTAAGCTGAGCATAAATCCCTACGTCACTCGATGGGTTGCCAACTGGCTTACTGACAGAACCCAGACTGTAAAAGTAGCCGACTCCAAATCTAGCTCCAGACAAGTGACAAGTGGAGTACCTCAGGGTTCAGTCCTGGGACCACTTTTGTTTGGCATCTACTTCTCTGAAGTACAAGCCAACACTAAGGGACTCTGGCTAACAAAGTTTGCAGATGACTGCAAACTGGGAGCCAATATTGAATCCCCAAATGATGTGGATATTCTACAAAAGGGCCTTACAGAAACAGATGCCTGGTGCCAGAGCCATGGGCTCAAGCTTAATGCTAAGAAATGTATAGTTATCCCCTTTGGAAAAAAAACATAAAAACATGTACCCATGAACTACCACATAGGTGGCAGGACACTAAACATCAAAAGTGTGATGAGAGACTTAGGGACACAAGTGGACAGTCGTCTCACTTTCGATAACCACATCGCCATAACAGTCAGGAAATACTTCTATGGGGCACACCTCATCACTAAGGGCTTTTCATCCAGAAAAAAGGAGGTCATTATCCCACTGTACTCATCCCTCATTAGACCCATTATAGAGTATAATGCCCCATTTGGTATGTACCTCACAAGACATCTGCAACAGCTGGAAAGGCCACAGAAATACCTCACTAAAAGAATCACAGGCCTAAAGCAGATGCCATATGCTGACCATCTAAAAAAACTGCAGCTATACTCTGTGGCATATCGTCTACTCAGTGGCGGTCTCTGCTTAACATACAAGGCCATGTCAAACCCTGAGCTGTTGGACATGCTCCACTTAAAGAAATCCCAATCCCTCAGAGCCACATGCTCCAGGGATCTAAACTTTATCATAACAATGAACAAAACATGCTGGAGGGATAGGTTCCTGACCCAAAGACTCCCCATACTCTGGAATAGACTGCCCATACATGTCAAGCAGAGCGCCTCATTGGCCCTCTTCAAAAGGAACTTTGATGATTGGATGGGAGATAGGAAATTCACCCCAGTGATCATGTCAGTCACCCTGCTAGACAAGGGCCCAGAGAAGTAAATATTGTGGGAAGAAATTTCCAATTAATTGCTATGACTAGGCTTGCATAGGCCTTAGGGCCGATAGCCTAGTACCAACCTATGAACCTATGAACATGGATAGAAAATTGGAACAATTTGGACTGCCAGCTTAACACAATGGGTGACAACAGTGCAATCATGTTGTATCGCCAATTAGACCAAATGAAGTGTGTTGAGAAGACACATGTGCAAAGTGGAGAATTATGTATGGGACAATTTTTTTTGTTTTTTTGGTTTTTTTTTGTGGCACAGGTGTCCATTTTTTTATTTTATTTTAAAAAGAGAATAATATTGAAGAAGAGACATAGGAAGGTGAGAGTCAGGTAAGTAGGGTAAGTGAGGAAGCAGGTGCAGACAAACAGGACAAACAAGACAGAGACAGGGATGGAGATGGTGACAAAAGGTTGGGGGGCACCAAATTTGGGAATAAGGAGGGGATATTGGAGGCATATGCCTGTCAAGCATGGGGAGTGTGAAAATCTCGTCCTCACCCTTAGAACTTTCATCATTGTCCCCTTCCTTTTGGATTGCTTGTTATTTGGGTTTTCTCTGCATTCCGACAAGCATATTCTCCAGAAGGCTGACATGTGCACCAACTCTACATGATAAGACTTCACTCACCATACCTGACAGATCCTGGAGGGTGATAAAATCCCAAACTCCACCAACACTCCTGAAGGTTACCACTGCTCCAGCTGATGGGGTAATGCTACCTGATGTTGGGTGCCCAGGTAGTGCAGTGGCTGCAGAGGCAGTACTGCCATGTTGTGTCCCAGATGTGATAGGTATTGGTGTGTCAGCCATTGAAGGAGTGGCAGGGTGAGCCACAGTGGTTGGCCTACCTCCCTGTCCTGGAAATCATTTTGTTGGCTATCAGAAAATTATGACATCAGAAGAGATCACATATATAAAAATAAAAAAGAGAGATAAGGGGTGAGGTGAGAGGAAAAAAATGATAACTCGAAATATTATATGTCATATACAATCATTTAGTATAATAAAAATATATTTTTACTTTTATGTTAACTATACTTTTTAAAAATCCAAACTAGGACTGATAATTGTTCCAAATAATCCATGCAATATAAATATAATGCACATATGCTTTTAAAGGTAATACAGATTAAGTAACAACATGGCATTTATGCCAATTTTGTTGAAATTAATATTAAATATATTTTTGCATTTATTTGCTACTAGGGAGATTTGAACCCACAATCTCTGAATACAGTATTATACATGACCCCTACAATTACTTTGAGCTACAGAATAAAGCATGCACGTTTGTTTTTACAGTTAAGATATGCATGCTTAATTTGATAGCAATGTATGGAAGAGCAATAATTTTAATAAAATAATGTTAATTTGTGCTGTATACATACCCCTTGCTTCTCTGAGTCTTTCTAAAAATTCGGCATGGACCTTCTGCTTCACTGAACTCTCCTGAGCAGCTGAAAAATTAATAAGAATAGAAAAAAAGAGAGCAACATTATGCATACCAGTCCTGGCTATCTCCAGCTTTCTATATCAATTAAAGTATCTTTATCTTTATACTTACACAATGGTTGGATGTCAGCAGTCCATAGCCCATCCAGCCACTTGTTGAGTCATTTCTGCTTGCGCCTTTTCAGGTTGTTATAATGATGCCTGCATTGCCCCTCACTATGTGCAATGGCAGTCATTCTGCTATACTTTTTTTAAAAACTAGACTGTTTTAAGCCTATGATTTAAATTGAGACCCCATATAGTCCCCTTGCAGCATCCTACAGCTGTGGTGCTTTACAAGGAGTGCTATTAATATAGCTGACTCCTCTATATCCCATCTTTGAGCTATGAATTGGACACCATCCTTGCCAGCTCCTGCCATGTCTACACAGTTCATCCATCAACAGTTAAAGTATTTGCCCACAAATTTGTAGGATTGCATTTTATGGACAGTGCACATACCTGCAAAACCATGCCACCCGCATTGGCACAATGTTAGGGGGAGAGCAGCACGGCAAACAGAGATGAAGGCAGTTTATGATATAGTAAGGAAAACATAATAGCTGGCATTAATTTATGGTTTGTGTGCTGCTATACCTGTTAAATGACTTGACTTAATAAGGGGGTATAAATTGTATGACTTGACACATATTTTGTGGGGCCTTACACACTGATAAATGTAATTTGTACAGTGTGAGATTCAAACCTATGTAAAACAGAAAATGCTTATTATTCCACAGAGATGTTTTTCCTCATTGTCACAGAAGAAGAGCTTGTCAGACCTGGTCATTAATTATATAGACTATTAAAGAGTGAGTGGTGTTGCACTTCAGTTATCTATGTATGTGTGTAACCTGACAACATCCCGATTTATGCATTCTCATGTGTGATACAGGAGTACTTTGTGATGATATATTGGAAATGCATATATTCATATTACTTTCAGGAAAGATTTCTGAGTTCTGAGTCAGACCACATAATACATTCTGTTTTTCAGCTCTACCTGTGTTATGTGAGTTGTGCAGAAGACTATCAGTAAAGTATAAAATCAATCCCAGGACAGGAAAAAAAACTTTTAATTACAGAAACATAATTGTCAGGATATTCCTAGTCTCATATATAATTAATATGATAGCAACTGCTATACATAGTTAGTGCTATGTATAATTATCTTTATATTGTTAATTTTATCTAAAATTAAGTAGAACAGCATTTACAAAATTTTGAGTGTGCTGAATTAGAACCTTGACTCAACTAAATTATGGCTATGAACTTACACTTGTTGCCAGAGGGAAAGTTGTGCAGCAGGTCTATTTTTAACATTGATTACTGTCCAGAGTCTTGACAACTGCACAACACCACTTACTGTGTTTGCGCACAAGAAGGCAGAACAAGTAATAGTGTATTTCTTTTTGCAAGTTACAATGTATCCTTTTTGTCTGCAGGTATTGTGGATCTGCAGCTCTTGTGTATGAGGGCTGACAGCTACACAATGTTGCTTAACGTGTTGGTGCTAAGGAAGGTGAAATAAGCAACAATGTATCTTTTTTGCAAGTTACAATGTGTCTTTTTTGTCTGCAGCCATAAGGTGTGTTTGCACACAGGTGAGCCATGTGCAAACAAGTCAGGCGAAGGTGAAAATGCATTTTCTTTGCAAAAAATTCTTAATATCATTTATGCTTAAAAAGATAATTTGGGATTTGAACCATTGTCTCACTATCGTAAATCCTGTGTGTCTCAATGTCTTTACAGGGTGTGCTACACACATAGTTGAGTCACAGCTGTAATTTATGATGTCCATATTATCCAAGCTGAGATTAAATTTTAAATACTGACACGTTTTAGTTTGTGCGCTGCTGCATGCTTGGCAAATATTAATATTTAAAAAAAAATGAAAAAAGTTATTTATTTACCATTTGTTTACCAGAAAGTCTGACTTGGAACAAAGCCAATTTTCACCAGAGGCCCGGGGAAAATAGCTCAAGACACATGTCTTTATAAAGTGGGAGGAAACCAGAGCACCCAGAGAAATCCCACAAGAATGCAGGGAGGACATGCAGACTCCACGCAGCAGGCAACCCAAGCGAGAATCAAACCAGAGAAGGAAATACGAAAAAAAGCAGCAGAGCACAACCCAGGAACACTGATTTAATGAGAAAAATGTTGTAAGCACAAAACACGCTTTCGGTGATCCCAGTGTCTCACCTTCTTCAGACAAAATTACAAGCCAACTAGCTAACACTTTATATCATCAGTACTCAATCAATTTTAATTAAATTAGTACTCCTTATCTAATTAAATAAATCTAATTCTGAATGCAACAGTTTTTAAAAGGATAGCAGATTAAAACATAAAAAACTTATAAGCCTATTTTTAATGTTATTTTAAAATGTCATAAAACTCAGATGTGGGTTCCTAATGGCATTCCAACAAACAGCAGCAACGAATTCCAAGTAACACTCCAAACTCCAAGGTAAAAGAAATAGTAGTTTATTGCAGTAAGCGCTTTCACCCGTAGGCTTCTTCAGACTTTACAAAAAACAACTGTTGAGCATGTTTAAATATACTAGAGGCTCTGAGTATTGGTATACCAAGAGCCAATCAACAGTGACTCACACCAATCAACACATTATACATAATACAAATCACCAATTCAAGTAAGTATATATGTGGACAAAGGCCTATATCATAGCCTATCACTTGCACAAAATAAACGAATAATGCAAAAAAGTTCATAAATCGAGTGAAAGACACAGGTTAATAAAAACACATCTTATAATATCTAAAAGCAAACCAATACAATAAAAAACATATTGGCAGCTGTATGAAACAAATATTAAAGTGCATTGTGCCGTCTGGCTTAAAACCATGCGATCAAGTAAACTGCAAATATGGAGCACTCAACAAGACTTAGGCTCGAGTGCTATACCCGAGCAATTTCAAATCACAAGTTCAAAAGAGGTAGTTATACTTCTAAATACTCTCATAACATACTAAACATTTCATAAACTCACTGAGGAAACCTACCTATTTGAGCGTTAAAGTGGCCGCCTCACTAGGGCTCCAGTCGCTCCAATAGACCGTACTCCCCTAACGGTCCTATGCTTGCTAAAGACCTTGCGTCGCACAGAAAAACCGTGCACCAGGTCTTAACAACGTATAACCCTAAGCACACCCGCACTGTATTTCCAATAGGATCCAGACAAAAGTAAAAACCACATTACTTAAGCCGCCAACAACAGCGGCTAATACCATCACATCAACAGCAAATGTTGAACAATTAAAAATTAAGATAAAAATACGAACCCCATGACCATTACCGGATCATCAAACATTGAGTCCTGATAACACCTAGGTGTTCTGATACTGTGCTGCTAGATACAAGTTAGAGCATAAGAAAGCTCTAATATAGGAGCTCTCTAGATGTACCATAGCCAGCAGGATAAAACCTGTCGTGGGAACAAAAGCGACACACCATATCAGGGCTTCAAACTATCACACAACCAATATAGCACATCTAAATCTTACAAGGTGTACTCACATCCTAAACCCAAAGGCCCATATAACCATCCAATACAACTAAGGATGGCTTGATATATACGGGAACGACCATACCCTGCCGTTCCATAACAAGACACCTATAAGATAACATAGGGTCATAACATTGGCAACGTGCCTTGACAAAAAATAAAAGATTAAATTTACTAATAAACACTTAAGAAAACCTCTAGCTTAGGCGCTCATGCAATCAATAACCTGCTACCAAGGAAAAACACTAACTTCGTTAATGCAACCATTAGCACTTAATAAAATAAATTCTAATATCAAGCGACACCTCGAAGAGTGTGCACTTAATATAAGCCTTCAAGGACTTTATATTATATACTCGATATCAAATAGTAGGTTTTTATATGTGTGTGTTACATATTACAACCCAACATGTAGATTCACAACATGTGAATATATAACCCCAGCAATGACTGCCCAAGTACAGTACTTAATTAAATAAATAATGGGTGATATTCGAGCGATTATGTCTTTTACAAGGGATACCAGGTCTATAAGGGAAATTATGGAGAAATATTGGGGTGTTCTTTTGTTAGATGACAAGATTGAGTCTTCAGTAGGCCCCATACCTAAGGTTGTGTTTAAGAATAAACCGAATTTGAAGAGGCTTCTATGTAACCCTAGGAATTTCTCTTCTCCTAACACTGATGCCACACATTTTTACAACACAAAACCATGTGGTAGGTGCAATCAGTGTATATATATATAGATTCTAGGATGAGTTTTTTACATCTGTCCACTAATTATGAGTTTAACTTATGTACTAGAACAGACTGTGGAAGTACTGATGTGATATATTTGGCAAGATGTACTATGTGTCCCTCGTTTTATATAGGGAAAACCAATAGGTCCCTGAGAGAACGGATTAGGGAACATATGTACCATATTCGCATTGCATCGACCAATAATGGTTAGCGAATCATACTTTGGCATCTGGTACTACACATAAATTTGTCTTTTGCGTTCTCCAAGCCTTGTCTAACAACATAAGAGGTGGTGACATGGTGAATTTTACCTTGGAGAATGAGTTAAAGTGGATCATCAGATGTAGAGCTGATAAAGCACCTGGCCTCAATGATAAGGTGCAGATTAGACCATTTTTAAAGAAGAGGAGGTTATGCAGACCCAAATAACAAGCTCGTATGAGATACCAGTTTGGTATTGCCATCTACCCCTAGCCAGTTTGGGTCTTCTTCTAAGAACTGGAGGCCTCTCTGACTGTATTCTTTAACTTTGGGAAAAGTATCACTTGCTTCTTTATTTTGGCCTTGAGCCATACTATGTGTGGACATATAGTCAGTTTTGGGCATAGTGGAGTCATTCTGCTAGTTGCCCATTATTTATTTAATTAAGTACTGTACTTGGGCAGTCATTGCTGTGGTTATATATTTACATGTTGTGAATCTACATGTTGGGTTGTAATATGTAACACACACATATAAAAACCTACTATTTGATATCGAGTATATAATATAAAGTCCTTGAAGGCTTAATATATTAAGTGCACACTCTTCGAGGTGTCGCTTGATATTAGAATTTATTTTATTAAGTGCTAATGGTTGCATTAACGAAGTTAGTGTTTTTCCTTGGTAGCAGGTTATTGATTGCATGAGCGCCTAAGCTAGAGGTTTGTTAAGTGTTTATTAGTAAATTTAATTTTTTATTTTTTGTCAAGGCACGTTGCCAATGTTTTGATCCTATGTTATCTTATAGGTGTCTTGTTATGGAACGGCAGGGTATGGTTGTTTCCATATATATCAAGCCATCCTTAGTTGTATTGGATGGTTATATGGGCCTTTGGGTTTAGGATGTGAGTACACCTTGTAAGATTTAGATGTGCTATATTGGTTGTGTGATAGTTTGAAGCCCTGATATGGTGTGTCGCTTTTGTTGCCACGACAGGTTTTATCCTGCTGGCTATGGTACATCTAGAGAGCTCCTATATTAGAGCTTTCTTATGCTCTAACTTGCATCTAGCAGCACAGTATCAGAACACCTAGGTGTTATCAGGACTCAATGTCTGATGATCCGGTAATGGTCATGGGGTTCGTATTTTTATCTTAATTTTTAATTGTTCTACATTTGCGGTTGATGTGATGGTACAAGCCGCTGTTGTTGGCGGCTTAAGCAATGTGGTTTTTATTTTTGTCTGGGTTCTATTGGAAACACAGTGCGGGTGTGCTCAGAGTTATACGTTGTTAAGACCTGGTGCACGGTTTTCCTGTGCGATGCAAGGTCTTTAGCAAGCATAGGACCGTTAGGGGAGTACAGTTTACTGGAGCGACTGGAACCCCAGTGAGGCGGCCACTTCAACGCCCTAATAGGTAGGTTTCCCCAGCGAGTTCATGAAATGTTTAGTATGTGATGAGAGTATTTTGAAGTATAACTACCTTTTTGAACTTGTGATTTGAAATTGCTCGGGTATAGCACTCGAGCCTAAGACTTGTTGAGTGCTCCATATTTACAGTTTATTTGATCGCACGGTTTTAAGCCAGACGGCACAATGCACTTTAATATTTGTTTCATACAGCTGCCAATTTGTTTTTTATTGTATTGGTTTGCTTTTAGATATTATAAGATGTTTTTATTAACCTGTGTCTTTCACTCGATTTATGAACTTTTTTGCATTATCCGTTTATTTTGTGCAAAGCGATTGGCTATGATATAGGCCTTTGTCCACATATATACTTACTTGAATTGGTGATTTGTATTATGTATAATGTGTTGATTGGTGTGAGTCACTGTTGATTGGCTCTTGGTATACCAATACTCAGAGCCTCTAGTATATTTAAACATGCTCAACAGTTGTTTTTTGTAAAGTCTGAAGAAGCCTACAGGTGAAAGCGCTTACTGCAATAAACTACTATTTCTTTTACCTTGGAGTTTGGAGTGTTACTTGGAATTCGTTGCTGCTGTTTGTTGGAATGCCATCAGGAACCCACATCTGAGTTTTATGACTTTTTTGTTATCCTATATTATATCTTGTGTGGGATCCGTGCTCCGTTTGCTGTGTGTGTTGTGCTTGGCTTTTGTTATTTTAAAATGTTTTAAAACTGTTTTAAATCTATTTTAATCTATTTTAATCTATTTGAATCTATTTGATGCACACACACAATAAATATAAAAAATATATATAAATAATTTTAGCAAACAGTAAATAAAACTGATAAATTTAACAATTCAATTCATTTACATATACATATATATATATATGTGTGTGTGTGTGTGTGTGTACTTGCATCAAAAACAAACTAATATACACATATAAATATAGCAGTATATGTGTATAAAAATAAAAATATTATATAAAATACACTTTAATAACTGAGAAGTGTTTAAAAACATTATATGTTAATATCATAATAACAACATCATACTAAATTTAAAACCATCTAAAAGGAATAATTACATAATCCCAAAACAAACAACCTTCGTCCTTTAGGTTAATAAACCAGAGAAACCTCTTGCTATGATGTGACAATGCAACTGCTGCACCACTGCACCATCTATTTTAACATTTCACATAATTTTGCTATCATACTAATGAAACTACAAAACAAGGTTTGAGCATGTTGTCTCTCCTCACCACAGACAGCTTTGCAGAAAGAAATCAAATTATGTACATACAAGCAATTCCCATTTTCTCTACAGTATTAACAGGACATACACTTGTGCATTCTTGGTTGTACATGTATTCCTTGAATATTCAAGGTAATGAGTGATCAGACAACCGTTTATGAATATTGTTGCACAAATGTAGCTCTGTCCTTTCTTTGTATTATGTTCATTCTTCCCATATCTCTGCTGTAATGTCAGACATGCACTCTAGAGCATTTTGTATCATTCTCATTTAACTTTATGATGAAAAGTACATGACAGTGAATAACATTTATCAGCACAGGCAGGAGAGCTTGTCTACTATTTAACAAAAATGCTAGATGTGTGCTGTTTAGTTACACTTAAAAGCTTGATAAAGTTACTTTTACACTTTGCAAGTGTATCCTGAGTGACACACACACTACAAGGAAGGTAGTCTGAAATGCTGATGTGTCTTCCTTATTTCTCTCCCCCTAATCATTCACAGTTGCAATTAGCTGGCAACTAACAGTGTTGTACAGCCTACACAATGTTTAAATCTGCTAAACGAAATCAAAAGTTTTGTATTTAGCGATTTGAATGAGTTCACACTTCATTTGCTTCTTCACAGTGCTCAGAGACCTGCATCTACACAATATAAAGGTAACCGTGTAGATAAGGAACTTGAAGCTGAGGAGACTTGTGTATTATATATCCAGAACTAGAGAGTTTCCACCTGTGGACAGACCATAAACCAGTATTACCAATGATTAATCCATATGATCTTGACAAAGACTTGTTAAGGTGCCAGAGACTGTTGATGCATTTAAGATCATTCAATACCAAGCAATACACAAAAGATATTGTTAAATATACTGTCCACAAATCCAAAGTCTGACTAGCTATTATCCAAAACAGAAATATATTTCATAGCTTATGTGTAATGTACCCTGATTGCAAGTCTTATACCTACTAAAAGGCTAAAATGCTTAAACAAGATATCCAGCTTGATCCAGAACTGCAAGCTGTTATAAGCATGTGTATCATGGATGGCCAAACCATTAGACTGAAACCAAATAGCTTCTGCACAAGTGCTTTAGAATCAAGGCACACTTCAAGAACATGTTGGCTTACTGATTTGATAAGACAGCATTGCAATACCCCTAAGTCACTGAGCAGAAGTGCTATGTCACATATATGATAATTTTCAGGGCTTCATAAAATGCAGAGAAAGACCTAAAACCTCTGTATGGTGGCCAGATATCAACCAAGATGTTGGCAACTTAGTGTCGAGAGCCTGATTCTGCATTATGCATAAAGCATCACAGAAATATGAACCTCTGATGCCAGTGCCATTATGAGAAGGTCCTTGTTAAGCAATATAGCAATAACTGATGAGTAAGTGTGGTATACTGAACATTTACCCATGGCTAGTGTAGTTTAATCATGAGGGTGAAGCCTGAGTGATTAAGCAAAGGGAACCATGGGTAAATCTTCAATATATCACAGCCAGGAGCTGGTTATTGCTATTATACAATGGCATTATTTAAGAAAGAAACTACTTACTTTTCTTAAATAATGTCTTTGTATGATGGTGGTGTAGTGTTCTTCCATGTTGTTTCCATATTCTACCACTTTGTTGATGTACTACAAATGCATATGGGATTTATGTTCTCATGCTAACACAGTAAATCAGTGCTTTGGAAGGCAAGCAATGGAGAAAGGAAGATCTCTGTTGCTTCTTTTTCTATTTGTTTATTTAAAGAAACTGAAATCTGGACAGTTCAGAGCTATGAGACAGGGCTAAAATACAAGGAAAATCAGTTACATTTCTTTAGTTTTGTGTAATGTACCTCGTTTTCCTTGTCTTTTCTCTGCTGTCCTTATGTGCCTCTCGATCTCTTAGCTCAGAAAACTGCAACTCCTCAACATATATTAGTAGAAAAAAGTCTGAGACATTTGACTTTTCTCTATTTGTATATGCTCGCTGTACAACAGGCATGCTAGTTGGGCTGACCAATCAGCGAGCATGTTTTTGAATGTTACTGAGCTATCATTGTATAATAATTGATAACTTATGTGAGCTAAAAACTACCTGGATGTTACTGACTGTTATTCATGAAACATTATAATAACTCATGTAAAGACTATGACAAACCAGCAAATATGGCCAAAAATACTGAATGTAAACTGACCTGTATAAAGCTCTAATGACATATCAATAGTGACAACAGAATATAATCCAAAATGGAAACAAACAAATACAGCAAACAGCCCTGGAGTCACCAATAAGTGCTTCACCACTTGCCAGCATAAAACGGATTTATTATAACAAAGCTGAAAACGTTGGAAAGTATTCCAAATGTTGCATTAAATTGACTGAAAAAGTTAAGCGCTTTCACCCAAATCACTTGGGCTTCATCAGAACATCTCATAATACAATTAATCAAGCTTATAAACATTTTTTGGGACAAACATTTAAAATGGTTAAAAGAAATTTA
Source organism: Protopterus annectens (assembly GCF_019279795.1). NCBI lineage: Eukaryota > Metazoa > Chordata > Ceratodontiformes > Protopteridae > Protopterus > Protopterus annectens. Next base: position 870,249,907 of record NC_056732.1, read on the forward strand.
AAGAAACAGTATCCTTTGTAATGCATGAGTTAACCAACCTTCCAAGCCATATAAAGCAAAGTGGCTACATTGTATTAATACAGTCAATGCTGTCATAGATATACAAATGTACAACCTAAGTACTATATGTATGTATATAAACAATACATAAAAATACATACAAAAATATATATAAAATTGTCACTATAACTGTTTAAACTTTACATAAAAATCTAAAATAACTAGACAGAATGTTTCTTAACCACACACACTTGCTATATAATTTATGGGTCCCAAAAACCATATCATACAACTAGTGTATGAAATATGTATCTGTATACACTCTGACTGACCCAAAAACTATATATGTAAGAACTTTTTCCACTGTTATAGAAGTATTTAAGTTAATACATGTATTAATGACAACCTTCTTATTCATCATAAACTGTTTTTGTTTTTATGTTTAACTATATAATTATATAATGACCTTGTATTACTGCAAAATCTCCAATATGGGTTTTACTGGGATATGATCATTAAGTCCAGGGGGGGTTGTTGCGTCCAGGTATATCTGCCACCATACCTCCTTATAATTCAACAATGTTTTGTTATCACCTCTTCTGGGGTCCATATTAATTATATCCAAAATGGCAAATTTAAACTGGTGGATATCACCTTTCTTCTCAATGTGTCTATATAACGCATTTGTGGTATCTTTTGTTCTAATACTATATATGTGATCATAAATTCTCTTTTTAAAACATCTTTCAGTCCTACCTATATAGTAACTGGAACAAATATTACACTTTGCCATATAGATAATCATTTTAGTATTACAATTACCTGGCCTAAACCTTACTAATGTCTTATGTCCATTCTCTAACATTATTTTATCTTTTTCCAATATATAGCAACATTGATTACATGCACCACATTTCTTGCTCTGTGTACTATATCCTTTTTTGTGTTCTTTACCCCTCCAAAATGTTGTTCTACATACTGTTTGATGTTTCGTCCCATTTTGTAAATAAAATTGGGTTTGGTACCCATAATATCTGTCAAAGTAGAATCACCCATTACCAAATACATATATTTATACATTAAATTTTTCACTTCTTTAGCAACTAAATTGTATTGTATAATACATGATCTTTGGTAAAGGCCTGCCACAGTGTTATTATTATTGTGTCCAATATTTTGACTCAATATTACCTCTATCCCAGCTCCTAATAGAGGCTTATATGTCATGTCCCATTCCTGTATAACATATTGTACAATGTTTTTCGTCATATGTTGGGGATAGCCTCTTTGTTGGAATAACTTCATTATGAGGTTCAATTCCTCTATCATATTGTCATATTCCGAAGTCATCCATGCAGCTCGGATGCACTGCCCTTTAAATACATTATATTTGACTTTATCAGGGTGACAACTGTCATACTCCAAGTAGTTATTGGAAAATGTGCTTTTCCAATGTATTTTAGATTTTGATCTACCTCCCTGATGGTAGATATAAGTATCAAGATAAGTCACACCTTCATAACTGTGTAAAAGTGAATTTTAAATATTCACTACTGTTGTTAAGAAATTGAATGAATGACTGTAGTTTATCCATGTCACCCTCCCATAGTATATAAATATCATCCAGAAATCTGGCGTAGTGTTTAATGTATTTAAAATATTCACTGGGGAATAATTGAGTGTCTTCCCAGTCAAGCATGACCAGGTTTGCATATAATGGAGCACAAGCTTCCCCCATAGCTACCCCCCTGGTCTGCTTGAAATATTCCCCCTCAAAATAAATGAAGTTATTGTTGAGTACTATGGACATAAGCTCCAAAATTAAATGTATTTCATCCCAAGTAAAGTTGGTGTATTTAACAATACTGTTGTTGAATGCTTCTAATCCTTCTTGTTTAGGGATGCATGAAAAGAGATCAATAACATCAGTGGTGACAAACATGGTTCCTTCTTTCCATGCATCTGTGGGATATTTACTTAGAAACTCCCATGAGTCTTTCACCATGTGGGGTATGACATTATATATATACTTTAACTTAGTGTCAATGTATTTACCTAATGGGAATGTTTTAGATTTACTACCCGGTACAATGGGTCTAAAAGGTGGATCCGAAGTATCCTTATGTACTTTAGGTATGCCTACCAAAGTGGCTAGTTTAGGATGTTTAACCTTTAAATAATTGTATGTATCATTGGTAACTCTTCCTTCAATTAAATATTCTTCCAAATATGAATCAATTCTTTGGTAGGCTATATTAATCTCATTAAGAGATTTAGATTCATAATTGCCAGAATAATACAAAATATCGTACATCTTTTTTGTATATTCAATACTGTCATATAAGACCACCCCTCCCCCTTTATCAGGCTTCATCACCCTGATATTATTATCCCTTTGTAAGTCTCTTAATATTTTCCCTTCCTCCTTAGTTAAATTGCTAGTGCGTGTAATTTCTCTAAACTTGTTATACATTTGATAAATTTCCCTTGTCACAATTTTGTCATAAATATCCACTGTAGGGTGACAAGTTGGAATATAAGTACTAGCTTCTTTTAGCATATCAACAATATTTTTGTTATTGTTAATGTGAGTCTGAGGTTTATCTTTAAATGATACAGCTAAATTAACTTTCCTAATATATTTTTTAAACTCACATAAACAGTCAACAAGGTCAAATTTGGGATTGGGTATATATTTCATACCCTTAGTTAATAAATCAAAATGTGAATGATATATTATTGTGTTGGAGTAGTTGTAAATACTGAAATTGTTGCATGTATATATTTTATCTGTGATTACCATGTCCCTAGCCTGATAAAAATTATCTTGTGATTCAACCACTATTTGTTCTTCTACCAATCCTTCTGATTGGTCCTTATATTTGGATGGTAATACTGTTGCTGAGCTCTGTTCTGAAATGGTTGTCCCTGAGCTAAATTGTCCTTCCGAAATTTTTTTCTCTATAATAGTATGGTCTATCCTGAACATCTCTTTCTCCCTGTGTTTGATTATTAATCCTTTTATCATACCTAATTTTTTCTTTTTCCTTAGGCCATAAGTAAGCTGTGTCCTTCTTATATTGGTCAAAATCTCTTTGTATTTTTTTAAACTTTCTATCTCGTATATTATTTATCCATCTTTCAGCTAAATGAAATTGTTTAGTATACAATTTTTCCCATTCGGAAAATAACAGGTCATTAATTATCTTAGTATTCAGATTGTCAGTTTCTTGTACTAACTTACATAACTTCTCATCATTACATTTTATAAGCAATCGCATAAAATTAAAACCACATTCATTAAAAAATGCATTAAATTCATTAATACCATTATTAGTTAAATCTAAATCCATAGGTTGTTTGAAAAACCTCAAACCCATTGGGACTATTTTCATTTTGATGCATTTAAGCAAATAAGCATTTTCAACTTTCAGTCCATTAATGCTTTTGAGTTTTTTACCCAATGAATAAATCATGCTTTTTAAGCTCCCTGCATTGTCTAAGCCGGGAGACTTGATGTATTGATTATGCTTCATACTATCTAAGTTACAATTTACTGTTAAAAATTGATTGAACTGATTGTCTTTGTTTATAAGACCAACTCTTTCTGAACTAAGGCCAGAATGAGTATTAGTAATAACAGTACCTTTTTTGTGTTGTGTAGTGCTACCAATTACTGAAGAATATGTTTTTAGTGGTAGCATTATTTCGGCTTGGCACCAGTTCGTTTGGCCTCGACTTCCACATCATAGATCGAAAAATCGAACGTGAAATCTGATAAATTGATCTTGCTGCTATTCAAAGGCTCTATTATGTCCAAAGCATTAGTATGTCCCTTCGGACTGCCTCTATGGCAAGTGCCTTGCCCATTAGGTAAAATAAAACTGTCATTGTTTATATCTCTCTTCCTGACAGATGTTTTAAGCTCTCTGTTGTGAGAATTGGTACTGCTTACCATTTTAATCTCCCCTAATAACAGATTATCACAATTAGGGGTATCCTCCATGTTGAAACCATTGGTACCTTGAGTGTCAAAATTGTCCAAATCTTTAAGTAAGCAAGACGATTTTATAGCACGGTCATTGCTGTGCAGTTTATGTACCAACTGAAACAGTTTACTTATTTCACCCTTGAGCAGCACTATCTCATCTCGTAAGCCAGAAAGGTTCTCCTTCTCTTCTCCCGATTCCTTTAGTGGTACGACATGGGTGATGTCCATGGCTGGAAGAGCAACAACAGAATATAATCCAAAACGGAAACAAACAAATACAGCAAACAGCTCCGGAGTCACCAATAAGTGCTTCACCACTTGCCAGCATAAAACGGATTTATTATAACAAAGCTGAAAACGTTGGAAAGTATTCCAAATGTTGCATTAAATTGACTGAAAAAGTTAAGCGCTTTCACCTAAACCACTTGGGCTTCATCAGAACATCTCATAATACAATTAATCAAGCTTATAAACATTTTTGGTGCCAAAAATTTAAAATGGTTAAAAGAAATTTAAAGAAACAGTATCCTTTGTAATGCATGAGTTAACCAACCTTCCAAGCCATATAAAGCAAAGTGGCTACATCATATTAATACAGTCAATGATGTCATAGATATACAAATGTACAACCTAAGTACTATATGTATGTATTTATATAAACAATACATAAAAATACATACAAAAATATATATAAAATCGCCACTAGAACTGTTTAAACTTTACATAAAAATCTAAAATAACTAGACAGAATGTCTCTTAACCACACACACACTTGCTGTATAATGTATGGGTCCCAAAAAACATATCATGCAACTATTGTATGAAATATGTATCTGTATATACTCTGACTGACCCAAAAACTATATATGTAAGAACTTTTTCCACTGTTATAGAAGTATTTAAGTTAGTATTTAAGTTAATACATGTATTAATGACAACCTTCTTATTCATCATAAACTGTTTTGTTTTTATGTATAACTATATAATTATATAATGACCTTGTATTACTGCAAAATCTCCAACATGGGTTTTACTGGGATATGATCATTAAGTCCAGGAGGCGTAGTTGCATCCAAGTATATCTGCCACCATACCTCCTTATAATTCAACAAAGTTTTGTTATCACCTCCTCTGGGGTCCATATTAATTATATCCAAAATGGCAAATTTAAACTGGTGGATATCACCTTTCTTCTCAATGTGTCTATATAATGCATTTGTGGTATCTTTTGTTCTAATACTATATATGTGATCATAAATTCTCTTTTTAAAACATCTTTCTGTCTTACCTATATAGTAACTGGAACAAATATTACACTTTGCCATATAGATAATCATTTTAGTATTACAATTACCTCGCTTAAACCTTACTAATGTCTTATGTCCATTCTCTAACATTATTTTATCTTTTTCCAATATATAGCAACATTGATTACATGCACCACATTTCTTGCTGTGTGCACTATATCCTTTTGTAGTGTTCTTTACCCCTCCAAAATGTTGTTCTACATACATATTGATTTTTCGTCCCATTTTGTAAATAGAATTGGGTTTGGTACCCATAATATCTGTCAAAGTAGAATCACCCATTACCTAATACCAATATTTATACATTAAATTTTTCACTTCTTTAGCAACTAAATTGTATTGTATAATACAGCATCTTTGGTAAAGGCCTGCCACAGTGTTATTATTATTGTGTCCAATATTTTGACTCAATATTACCTCTATCCCAGCTCCTAATAGAGGCTTATATTTTATGTCCCATTCCTGTATAACATATTGTACAATGTTTTTCATCATATGTTGGGGATAGCCTCTTTGTTGGAATAACTTCATTATGAGGTTCAATTCCTCTATCATATTGTCATATTCCAAAGTCATCCATGCAGCTCGGATGCACTGCCCTTTAAATACATTATATTTGACTTTATCGGGGTGACAACTGCCATAATCCAAGTATTTATTAGAAAATGTGCTTTTCCGATGTATTTTAGATTTTAATCTACCTCCCTGATGGTAGATATAAGTATCAAGATAAGCCACACCTTCATAACTATGTGTAAAAGTGAATTTTAAATATTCACTATTATTGTTAGGAAATTGAATGAATGACTGTAGTTAATCCATGTCACCCTCCCATAGTATATAAATATCATCCAGAAATCTGGAGTAGTGTTTAATGTATTTAAAATATTCACTGGGGAATAATTGAGTGTCTTCCCAGTCAAGCATGACCAGGTTTGCATATATGGGGGAACAAGCTGCCCCCATAGCTACCCCCTCTTCTGCTGGAAATATTCCCCCTCTGGCAGGACTATACCAAAGTTCCTGTATTATACAATACAATTTAGTTGCTAAAGAAGTGAAAAATTTAATGTATAAATATTGGTATTTGGTAACGGGTGATTCTACTTTGACAGATATTATGACTACCAGAGCCATGGACAAGGGTAAGGTGGTCCACACAGCCTATCTAGACCTTGCCAAGGCCTTTGACACCATCCCCCACTCTGGAATCATAGATAAACTTACTAAGTTGGGCATTAATCCCTATGTCACCCAATGGATTGCTAAATGGCTTACTGATAGAACCCACACTGTAAAAGTAGCTCACTCCAAATCCAGCTCCAGACAAGTGACAAGTGGAGTACCTCAGGATTCAGTCCTGGGGCCGCTCTTGTTTGGCATCTACTTCTCTGAAGTACAGGTCAACACTAAGGGACTCTGGCTAACAAAGTTTGCAGATGACTGCAAACTGGGAGCCATTATTGAATCCCCAAATGATGTGGATACTCTACAAAAGGGCCTTACAGAAACAGATGCTTGGTGCCAGAGCCATGGGCTCAAGCTCAATGCCAAGAAATGTATTGTTATCCCCTTTGGGAAAAACATGTATCCATGAATTACCATATAGGTGGCAGTACACTAAACACAGAAAGTGTGATAAGAGACTTAGGGACACAGGTGGACAGTGGTCTCACCTTCGATAACCACATCACCACAACAGTCAGGAAATCCTTCTATGTGGCACACCTCATCACGAAGGGCTTTTCATCCAGAAAAAGGAGGTCATTGTCCCACTGTACTCATCCCTCATTAGACCCATTATAGAATACAACGCCCCATTTGGTATGTACCTCTCAAGACATCTGCAACAACTGGAAAGTCCTCAGAAATACCTCACTAAAAGAATCACAGGCCTAAAGCAGATGCCCTACGCTGACCGCCTTAAACTCCAGCTATACTCTGTCGCATATCGCCTACTCAGAGGCGATCTCTGCTTAACATACAAGGCCATGTCAAACCCAGAGCTGTTGGTCATGCTACACTTAAAGAAATCCCAATCCCTCAGAGCTACACGCTCCAGGGATCTAAACCTTGTCATCACAATAAACAAAACATGCTGGAGGGATAGGTTCCTGACCCAGAGACTCCCCAGACTCTGGAATAGATTGCCCATACATGTCAAGCAGAGTGCCTCTTTGGACCTCTTCAAGAGGAACCTTGACGATTGGATGGGAGAAAGGAAATTCACCCCAGGGATCACGTCAGTCGCCCTACTAGACAGGGGTCCAGGAAAGTAAATAATGTGGGAAGAAATAGCCAGGGAATTGTTATGGCTAGGCTTGTATAGGCCCTAGGGCTGATAGCCTAGTACCAACCTATGAACCTATGAACCAAACCCAATTTTATTTACAAAATGGGATGAAACATCAAACAGTATGTAGAACAACATTTTGGAGGAGTAAAAAACACAAAAAAGGATATAGTGCACACAGCAAGAAATGTGGTGCATGTAATCAATGTTACTATATATTGGAAAAAGATAAAATAATGTTAGAGAATGGACATAAGACATTAGTAAGGTTTAGGCCAGGTAATTGTAATACTAAAATGATTATTTATATGGCAAAGTGTAATATTTGTTCCAGTTACTATATAGGTAAGACAGAAAGATGTTTTAAAAAGAGAATTTATGATCACATATATAGTATTAGAACAAAAGATACCACAAATGCGTTATACACCAGAGGAGGTGATAACAAAACCTTGTTGAATTATAAGGAGGTATGGTGGCAGATATACCTGGATGCAACTACCCCCACCCCCTGGACTTAATGGTCATATCCCAGTAAAACCCATATTGGAGATTCTGCAGTAATACAAGGTCATTATATAATTATATAGTTATACATAAAAACAAAAACAGTTTATGATGAATAAGAAGGTTATCATTAATACATGTATTAAGTTAAATACTAACTTAAATACTTCTATAACAGTGGAAAAAGATCTTACATATAAAAAAAAAATATATATATATATATATATATATATATATATATATATATATTTAAGCTTGTTTCCTGCCTTTCCTGTTAAGGGGTCTAGACTGTTTGTAGGCTTCTGAGCCCCCAAGCCCTTCTGTGTTGGAGGGAAGTCTTCTAGCTTAGTTTTGTTTCTTATAACTAGCCAGTTTTCTAGTTTCAGCACTCAAATCTGTTTCTTTGAACTCAGCACTTGTTCAGAACTCATTGTAAGCACTACATAAGCTGCAAATTACTACAGCACTCAACTTTCCTCACTTGTCTAGAGGAAAGCAGTTTTTAGTACTTAATAAATAAGCACCTATCCAAGCATGTCTAAGGGTCAACTCCCAGTGATTTCTCCTGTCTACCTGATGAATCTGGGCATCTTGGGGCAATGCAGCAATTGCCTCATGTACACAGATAAACCTCTCCTCCTACCACCCAACACTACAACCTGTGAGAGATGCACTTATATAGCCAAACTGGAAGCAAAGCTCTCTTCACCCAAGACTGGACTAGACAGTCAAGAGGAGAGGGTAAACACTTGCACCACACCACACTCATCACATAGTCCCTCAAAACCTACACCACCAAAACACACACATAGAAACACAAAATACGCACCTACATTCGCGGAGGCTCTCAATAAAAACCTGAACAAGCATCAGGGACATCCAAAGCATAAACGCAAGCAAACTCCACCCCCCAACACAACTCAAATGACACATAGCCCACAAACTCAGTGTGCCACTCAACCACAGCCCATAAGGCATAACAATGTACCCAACACTCTAGTCATAGGTGACTTTATAGTCAGGCACACTGATGTTCCACTCACTAGACTAAACAAAGAGAAAGTTACTGTCAGCTGCCTGTCAGGTGCCAGGATCTGCCACATAACACATGCACTCATGTCACTCCACAATAAGTACAAATATGACACTGCCATTGTCCATGTTGGTGTGAATGACCTGAGACATACCTCCCTGGACTATATGAAAAGAGACATGGAGGAGCTCTCCGATCTTGTATCCCAGGCAGGTATGACCCTAACCCTGAGTAGCATCCTGCGATCACCCAGAATGATACCACAGTACAAGGACAAAATAATTGACTTCAACAATTGGCTAAGCTTCTGGTGTCCTTCTAAGGGGATCCAGTATCTGTCTGCCTGGGACGATATGATCGACAGACCACGATGCTTTGCCAGAGATGGCCTGCACCTGTCGCCCTAGGATTCCGGATACTGGCTAAGGCTCTTGCCACCCCTATAGTGCCTTTTTTAGGCAAGGTTCAAATGACAAATTCACCACCGTAACAGGTACAAGCAAGTAAAATCTGAGGGTAATGCTACTCAATGCTAGAAGTCTAAACCACAAAATGCACACACTCGAGGCACTCCTTAAAATGGAGAACATTGACATCTGTGCAGTGACAGAGACCTGGTTCAAAGCTCCAGAGAGCACCCCTGCATTACTAGGCTACAATTCATACCACACCTTTCGGCCACCTAACCCAGAACGAAACACTAAAGGTGGAGGCGTGTCCATATTCATTAAGGATATCCACACCTCCAGGCTAGTTGCACAGCATAATGCATCCGAGATTATCCAAGTGCAACTAAGTCTGGGCAAGACCGAAATCCAAATTGTAGCTTCCTACAGACCCCCCACCATGCCACAGGATTCCCACTCCTCATTTCTTGATACACTGGAAAGTATTAGGGTACTACCCAACACCCTAATAATGGGTGATTTCAACTACCCCACCATTAACTGGGAAAACTACTCATGTACCAACTCTTTTGCTCAACGTTTTCTAGAATTCATAAATTCCAACGCCTTGGATCAACTTATTCACATCCCCACCATGGGCAGCAATATCCTAGACCTGGTCATTACCAACATGGGAAACCAGTGTTCCACACCAGAGGTCAATTCCTCGTTGGTCAGATCCGATCACAAGCTAATCAGCCTAGATATCCACATCCCACCTCCACCCCCAATTATGGAAACCATTGTAAAAAACTTCTCCAAAGCCAACTTCACACTTCTTAAGACAGAAGTGGCAAACTTCTTGACACCCATGCAGACGGACAATAGAGGTATGACTGCTGAATCCCACACAAATGCACTTTATAAGCACTTACACGAGTGCATGGATCATGCTATCCCTAATAGAACCAAGATGTTATCTTCCAAAAAAAGGAAGCCAATCTGGTGGTCCTCTGCCATAAACAAACTCTACAACAGAAGAAAGAAACTGTTGCAAAAAAGAGTAAAATCCCATGACTGGAGGAACTCCCTGGTCAACCTCAGTATGAAGCTGAGATCCCTCATAAAATCCTCCAAAGCTAGTTATGAAAACAAAATTGCCACTGACTCTAAAGGTAACCACAAAGCATTCTATAGCTATGTCAAGAATCTCAATGGGAACACTCAGATCTGCTCTGAGTTACAGCACAATGGCACTAAATATACAGAACCAACTGATATTGCCAACATCCTAGCAGATAGGTTCAGTGCTAAGTTTACCCCCCTCTCACCCCTAGAGGGCCCATCTCTATACCGGAAGAATGCAAAGTTCCTATAATCACGGCTGCACAGGTAAAAAACACACTCTCCAAAGCCAAGAACACAGCATCCATGGGACCTGACAATATCCCAGGCTGCATTCTACATGAACTACAGAATGAACTGGCACCCTACCTAAGTACCATGTTCAATAATAGCCTCACCTCAGGCTTTGTACCCACTGAATGGCACACTGCAACGGTTATCCCACTCCACAAAGGGGGAGCCACGACAGACCCCAGGAACTACCGCCCCATTAGCCTGACGAGCCTGGTCTGCAAGGCCATGGAACGTATCATTGTGGAACTCATAAACAAAGACATTGGTAATCTCCAAATTCTGGACCCTACCCAGTTTGGATTTGTAAAAGGCAGATCATGTCTCCTAAACCTGATTGACTTCTTTGAAGCAGTCACCAAAGCTATAGATGAGGGTAAAATGGTTCACACAGCTTATCTAGATCTCGCCAAGGCTTGTGACACCATCCCCCATTCTGAAATTATAGAGAAGCTCACTAAACTAGGTATAAATCCCTATGTCACAAGATGGGTTGCCAACTGGCTCACGTACAGAACCCACACTGTGAAAGTAGAGGATTCCAAATCCGACTTCAGACCAGTGACAAGTGGAGCACCACAGGGTTCAGTCCTGGGTTCTCTCCTGTTTGGTATCTACTTCTCTGAATACAGGTTAACACAGAAGGTCTTTGGCTAACAAAGTTTGCAGATGACTGCAAACTAGGAGCCATAATCAAAACTCCTAACGATGTGGACAAACTACAAAACGGACTCAGTAAGACAGATACCTGGTGTCAAAGCCATGGCCTGAAGCTCAATGCCAAAAAGTGTATTGTCATCCCCTTTGGTAAAAACTCTGTACCCATGAACTACCACATAGCTGATAGTCTACTTAATGCCAAAAATGTGATAAGAGACCTTGGGACACAGGTGGACAGTTGTCTCTCCTTTGATAATCACATCACCACAGTGGTCAGGAAATCCTTCTACGTGGCTCATCTCATCACAAAAGGATGCTCATCCAGAAAAAAAGAGGTCATTGTTCCCCTCTACTCATCACTCATTAGACCCATTATAGAGTACAACGCCCCTTTTGGTATGTACCTGACAAGACATCTACAACAACTGGAAAGACCACAGAAATACCTCACAAAGAGGATTACTGGCCTCAAACAGATGTCCTATGCAGACCATCTAAAAAAACTACAGCATTACTCCATCGCATATCGCCTGCTAGGGGCGATCTCTGCCTAACATACAAAGCTATGTCAAACCCAGAGCTGTTGGACATGCTCCACTTAAAGAAATCCCAATCCCTCTGAGCTACATGCTCTAGGGACCTAAACCTTGTCACCACAATAAACAGAACATGCTGGAGGGATAGATTCCTGTCCCAGAGACTTCCCATACTCTGGAACAGACTACCTATCTATGTCAAACAGAACTCCTCATTAGCACTCTTCAAGAAAAATCTTGATGATTGGATGGGAAATGGGAAATTCACCCCAGGGATCACTTCTGTGGCTCTGCTTGACAGGGGCACAGGAAAATAATTTTCTTGGGTGGCGAAAGCCAGGGTACATTTTTGGCTAGGCTTATATAGGCCCTAGGGCCAATAGCCTAGTATCTACCTATGAATCTATGAACCTATATATAGTTTTTGGGTCAGTCAGAGCGTATACAGATATATATTTCATACACTAGTTGTATGATATGGTTTTTGGGACCCATACATTATACAGCAAGTGTGTGTGGTCAAGAGACATTCTGTCTAGTTATTTTAGATTTTTATGTAAAGTTTAAACAGTTATAGTGACAATTTTATATATATTTTTGTATGTATTTTTATGTATTGTTTATATACATACATATAGCACTTAGGTTGTACATGTGTATATCTATGACAGCACTGACTGTATTAATATGATGTAGCTACTTTGCTTTATGTCTTGGAAGGTTGGTTAACTTGTGCATTACAAAGGATACTGTTTCTTTAAATTTCTTTTAACCATTTTAAATTTTTGGCGCCAAAAAATGTTTATACGCTTGATTAATTGTATTATGAGATATCAAGAGTGACCACATCACTGCTAATGCTTGCAAGACAAATATAAAGTGATGTACCACTGTTAGAGTAAAAACTTAAACCAAAGTAGATATCATACCAAACAATTAAGAGGAATAACCAAAAATAAATAAAGCTTGATATGAAAGGTTTTATGGCCAGTGTCATCCTACATGTGCTGTCCCTTACAACATGATCATGCTGTCAGCTAAAAGTTAGAACAGAAAAAAGTGTGACACTTCTACACTTGTAACAGTAATCTGCAAAAACACTTCCTTACACTGTGCAAACTAGAAATGGTGCCATAATCTGATGAAAACAGAAGATATCTGATCACTTTCTAATGAGTGTCAGTATAATGTCCCAGTAAACCAACTGAGTCAAGCTGAACAGAGAATAAATAGATTGATGTTTAGCAAGTCTATTTCTGTACCAGAGGCTAATTACTTCAATTTAGTTGATGAGACAAGGGTAAGTTTAGTTGTTTTTTTTTTCTTGATGAAAGAGTGAGTGCTATCAATTATTTGTAATATCCATCTCAGTTAAGCGTCCTTGATCCAGTAGAATCTGTTTTGTCTAGTGAATGTAAAAGTTCAGATGCACAGTATAGCAATTTGTTTCAAAGTTCACATTTTGAATGCTCCCTGAATGATTCAAGCTGGAGTACAAATGATCTGCAATGATCATGAAGAGGGAGGAAAATTCATATTACCTAACACTAGCAATCATAAATGCAGCCACTGGGACATTCAAGTACTGTAGCTGCACTTTTTGTAAAAATGTGCATGTTATTGCATTGGTCATATTTAATGTTTACTGCACCACAGGGTCAGTGTACCACAAAGTACTGAATATATAATGCAAATATGCGCCTGCCTACAAATAATAAGATCAATCTATGTGATTTAGAACTTACTGAATTGGAATGGGGGGTGCATCATGATTAAGGTGTGTACCTTACTGATATAAGAAACAGGGTTTGATTTTCATTTTTGGGAGACATGGCAAGGCTAAAGTCCCACTGGAATGATTAGCTTAGTAATCACCTGTGAGCCTACGGCAGGTACTTATCTGAGTTTGTATATAAAAGAAACAGAAATTAAAAAAAAAAATGGTGAAGGATAGTAATACATGCATTTCATTTATAACTAGCAAATGCACTGTTACATACCCATCTGTAATTTGCAAATGGCATCCTACATAGGCACTGGCCCAGTGTTACATTTGTTACATGTAAATTGAAATGCTGATGTAAAAAGTCAGTACACTTACATCAATTTTAGGGTAGTTTTATGGATAGATGTGCTAGCTTTGAGACTTCCTGTCTGGTTAAAACAATATGGAAACTCTTCCAGTGTATCCACAATCACATCCATAACATTAAAAATAAAAACACAGATAATGCATTTTTCAAACACAGTATGGTAGGTGGTAATTTCAGAGTTTCTTGTTTTCCATAATTGACCAAATAAACTTGGATCCAAGAGGCGGTGATTTTTATTACCTAACAAATTATATTGGTAGCTGTTTTACCTGCAGGAATTAAACCCTGGAAAATAGAAAGCAACTCATTAACCACTCTTAGCTTTAGATCCCTGTTCATGAATATTAACATTGAATGTTATCTGAAGCAGTTGGCAGCACATTACATGCTTCTCTTATACTATTAAAGATGCCTTTCATGTATTTTAAATATTTTTGTTATACGTGTTATTCTTATATATATATATATATATATATATATATATATATATATATAAATATATATATACATATAATTTTTATAGTTGTGGGATTTTACAGTGTTATTCTTCATAAATTGATCCTTTCATGCAATTGTGTATTAATTGTGGCATTCTGATTGATGGGTTATGTCAAATGAGTAAAAACTGAAGTGCATTTATAGTTTCTGCTTTGAAAATGCATTAGTTTTAATGAAGATCTACTTAAATTGTGACCAAAAAGTCTTAAACCATGGTTAAATTGTTTTTCTACTTCTATAGTTATGTTTTTTTTTCAGTTTAAATCTTATACGGTGTCACTGGACTTTTTCCGTTGTTTTGTATTGTATTTTGAGAAACAACAAAAAATATAAGTAAATGTAGAGTTCAGTATATAGTTTGTTGCATTCAGATGCATTGTGCTTATGGGCTTTGATTTTCATCATGAACACCACTTTTTCTTCTGGGAAGATGGGACTTAGTTCATCCAAACATACTCTTTATTGTAAATGGATTGTCATGGTATGATACTCAAATTTTAATGTAAACTTATTTATTCAGTATATCTTAAAATCCATGGAATAATTATATTGCATTAGTTGCTGTTATGTACAGTATTGGATTTAGTGCAATCCTACTGTCACTTTTATGAGTAGCAGTTCCATTGTCATCTGACTCATGCACTGCAATAGACAGATGAAGCTAATTGTGGAAAATTTCAGACCCGTCTTCACGAATAAAAATAAAGATAGACAGGAGTGTATATCTTTTAACCAAATATTGTTGATGCAGACGCAAACCTTTAGAGAAATACAAATTAATGCAGTTCAATTCAGAGTCACTTTGTTACACCACCATGAGTAATCAAAGCAGTGTATCATTTATTTAATTATTCTGAACATGGATGCTCTTCATATTTCATATTTACTGTATGATATTATCTATACAGAAACCTGAAAAAAACAGTTTATTCAGTCCATTGCAATTGCATGTGCGGTATCAAATGCTATTAAAGAAAAAAATAGCTATTATTGGGTGCATCATGTTGTACGTTGTGTTATTCTGCCATTTATGCACTGTGCTTTAGACACACATCAACCCATAATCTCTTATTTATGTCCTTTGCTGTTTTGACATACTCTCAGAAAATTTCCAAAGAATCATGTCAAGTTTGCCTCTTCCACACTTCTGTCTCTTGAGATTATTCTGTCCCAGGATATTAGCACTCTGTGTTCAAAACTCCCAGTGAATGTGATTTACTTTGTTTGAGAATCAGAATGACAAAAGAGGTAGAAATTATGCTGCAAAAAGACAGAATAGCATTAGAGTCGGTTTACCTTTAAATAGGCGATTGCACTTTGTCGAACGGCCACTTCTTCTACGTGTTTTGCGAGAACTGAAACCGCGAAAATTTTTCGACGTTCGACATTACCGGCCGCACAACACCTCCACACCCATGCTACCATCGGTCAAAAAGGGGCGAGGTTTTTCCGTTCGCACATTCGGAATTTGACATCGGTGACGATCACATTTCGGCCTTCGAGCAAGTCGAGTCACCCATATTAGAATAGGCATTATAAAGGTAAACCTTAGAGTCAGTATAATGTTTAAACGGATGATTAAAATTGTTATAAGTTTGAGTGGGCACGCTCCCTTTCTTATCCCATAGGCTTAACCTAGACCTGATGACATGTGTGATGAACATCTTCCAGCTTACTCTAGACAGAAATAACTTGTCAATGGTGTGTTTGAGAAATTTATCAAAATCAGAATTTTTTAACTGAAAGAGGAGGAATGAATAAGAACATTCCTAACAGAACAGTGAGAACACACAGATATAGGAGGAATAAGAATCCTGGAGATGAGGAAGTGAAAAAGTGGAAGTCATATGATGAGGAAAATCCTTTGTAGTACCAGTACTGTAATCAGTAATTAGCTGCGTGCTCTGCTTGTCCATTAAGTTGTCATTTCTAAAGCAAGACAAAAACATGAACAACTATGGAAAATAATTTTGGTAAGATAATATGTAGGTTCAGCATATACCAATTAAACAGGAGGAGATGAAGTACTGGGACTAGCAATGGATCTTTGGGATGAGGCAAAACACTATAAGAAGAACAGATTATGGTAAACAAAAGTAATGAGAAGTTATGTACCTACCATAACGTTCCATGTTAGTTGTCTTCTCTCGCCTTCTTTCTTGCTTGATGGGTTCGGAGCCGATCCTCGGCTCCGACTCGGCACTTGCTAAGCTCGAGAGTCACTTTTACCAGCTCGAGGCAGCCCCATATCCCATGATGCAAGGCGGTAAGTACCCAGATCTCGTTTGATGACAAAAGGGCAATAGCACCTAGCATAAACACTTCCCAAAGGAAGAAGGAAGAAAGAAAAACCTGCAGGATGGAAGAAGGACCAGCTCTGTATGGTCTTCAGCATCATAACTCCTTGTAGAGAAAGGTCTGTCCAGGCCTGGGGGAAGGAGGGAGGGTCGCAAGAAAGAAGGCGAGAGAAGATAACTAACATGGAACGTTATGGTAGGTACATAACTTCTCAATGTTAAGTTGTCAATCTCGCCTTCATTCTTGCTTGATGGGACCGCGTCCCTAGCACCTCTATCCTGGGTGGCTCAATGGAACAGACTCTTGAGGACTGTAGAGCCAAAACTGGCTCTGTCCCTGGAGGCCAAGTCCAATTTGTAATGGGAAACAAAAGTATGAGGAGTGGCCCAAGTGGCCACTGCACAAATAGTGTCTAAAGGAAGTCTAGCTTGAAAGGCTGTAGAAGTAGCTAAGCTTCTGGTTGAATGTGCTTTAGGTTTTGAGCACAGCTGTTTTCCCCTGAGCCGATAAATTTCAGAGATGACAGAAGAAAGCCATCTAGATAAGGTCACTTTTGAGACAGGAAGGCCTTTCTTGTTATCAGCATAGGAAACAAAGAGTTGATCGGATTTCCTAAATTGTTTAGTTCTGTCCAAATAATATCTGAGTTGTCGGTGGACATCAAGATAATGTAGTTTTGTTCCGATCTGTTTGAATAGTTTGGAAAAATACAGGGAGATCAATGGATTGATTCTAATTAGTCTTTGAGGCGACCTTAGGCAAAAAGGTCGGATTAGTTCTCAATGATACTCTGTCTTTGTGAAAGACCAAATAGGGGCGAACAGATAGAGCATGAAGTTCAGACACCCTCCTGGCCGATGTAATAGCTACCAGGAATAAGGTTTTCCATGAAAGAAATTTCAGGGAGCAAGAAACAGCTGGCTCGAAGGGGGGAAGAATCAAGGATGTCAGCACTAAATTTAGATCCCATTGAGGAGGAGTACTCCTGACTGGAGGCTTCAGGAGGAAAATTCCTTTCAAGAAGGCTCTACAAAGCCTGTGGGACATAATATTGTGATCTGCGAACCCGACATGAAAGTTTGAGATAGCAGCCAATTGAACTCTAACTGTGGAAGAAGAGGAGCCTGCATGAAAAATCTCCGCTAAGAAATCCAAAACTGCCTGAACTGGAGCAGTGAAGGGATCAATATTCTTGGCTTTAGCCCAATAAGAGAAACGTTTCCATTTGCTTGTATAAATCCTCCTGGTAGAGGATTTTAAGGAAGTTACTAGAATGTCTCTAACGGGGTTAGAGATCAAAGGAAGCCTGGCTAAGGAAGGAAGTGGAGCAACCATGCTGTGAGGTTGAGAGAAGGGATAGACCGGTGCAGCTGACCGGATTGGTGAATCAGAAGATCTGGCACTGGGTCCAGATGCCACGGCTGTACCAAAAGGTGACGATGGAGGAACGGAAACCAAATTTGTCGAGGCCAATAAGGAGCAATGAGAATCATTTGGGCTCTCAAAACGGTTGCTTTCTGGATAACTTGAGGGATCAGAGGAAAAGGAGGAAAGGCATAAAGAAGTCCCTGGGGCCAATCCTGGGTCAGAGCGTCTCTGGGGGGATGGCCTGGCAGAGGGAAGAGAGAGAAGAAGTCTGGGCATTTGCTGTTTTGGGGAGTAGCAAAAAGATCGCAACATGGGCGACCCCATTCCAGAAAAATCTCTTCCACTATAGATTGCTTGAGAGACCACTCGTGAGGCATGAGAATAGCTCTGCTCAATCTGTCCGCTAAAATGTTGGTTTTCCCAGGGATGTGCATTGCTACCAGAAACCGATGAGAGGAGATCGCCCATTGCCAAAGTCTGAGCACTTCTCGACACAAGGGGTAGGACTTGGTTCCGCCCTGTTTGTTGATATACCAGACTACAGACATGTTGTCTGTGTGGACTGCAATTGTCCCTACGGGAAGAAAGTCGTTGAGGGCTTGCAACGTTAAAAGCACTGCTCTCATCTCTAGGACATTTATGTGCATGTGGTATTCGAACGGTTGCCACGTCCCATGAACCATCCTGCCCTGATAATGACCCCCCCACCCGATCAGGGAGGCATCCGTGGTGACAGTGGCTACCGGGATGGGGTACAAAGTGTCTGCCTTGGTGAATCTGGGGAGAAGTGATCCACCAAGCAAGATGATTCTTGCAAATCTGTGTCACCAGTATTTGGTGACGCATTGGAAGTTGTTGGTAAGACCACTGAGTGAACAACATCCACTGAAGAAGGCGCATGTAGAAGCGAGCCAGGGGAAGAAGAGTAATGGCCGCAGCCATGAGGCTTAATACCTTTAGAACCATTCTGGCCTGTACTTTCTTGTTGGCTAGAATGATCCTGACATGACTTTGAATGTCTGAAACTCTTTGATCTGTAAGGGTAGCTGACATCCGAACAGTGTTTAAGTTTGCGCCTATGAAAGTAATAGACTGGCAGGGCAACAAGGATGACTTTTTGAAGTTGATCGAGATGCCCAAATGAGAACAAAGATTTATTGTGTAATCCCTGGCTTGAACAAGCTGATGCCTGGTGGTGGCTGAAAGGAGCCAGTCGTCGAGATACGGAAACACCTGGAATCCTTGACGTCTCAGGTGAGCCGTGACCACTGCCATGCATTTGGTGAACACTCTGGGGGCTGTAGTGAGACCAAAGGGCAGGGCTCTGAACTGGAAATGACTGGACCCCAGCCGAAAGCGGAGAAATCTCCTGGAGCGTCTGTGAATTTTTATGTGATAGTATGCATCCTGAAGATCTGTTGAGCACATCCAGTTGTCCTTCTGTAAGAAGGGCAGAATTGACTGAAGAGTGACCATTCGGAATCTTGTCTTCCTCACAGACTTGTTGAGTCTGCTGAGATCCAATATTGGTCTCCAGTCTCCCGTCTTTTGGGGACCAAAAGAACCTTGAGTAGATTCCGGCTCTGAATGGTCTGTTGTAACTGGCTGAATGGCTCTTTTTTGCAGTAGTTTTAAGACTTCTAACTCTGCAATTTCCCTTAGTGGTACATCTGGAAGGGAATTTGAGGGATAGAAAGGACTTTCCTCGAAAGGAATTTTGTAACCCTCGGATATGATCGACTGTACCCATCTGTCTTGAGTGAGGGAACGCCAGGCTTCTGGGTACAGCGATAGTCTTCCCCCGACTGCCTCCAAGGCGGGACAGCCGGGCAACATCTCAGGGATGCTGACAGGGCTTGTCAGAGAGAGACTCTCTGTTTCCCTGGTTTTGTGGACCCCCTCTGCCTCTAGAGCGGCGTCTGTTGTTGTTACCCCCTCTGCCTCTAGGGGTAAACTGACCACGTGAATCCGGCGTGACTCCTTGGGATTTGCGGAACCACATTTTGCCACCCTTCTGTCCTTTGGGGTAAGGTCTAGAAGGGGTGGAAAAATGGACTCCTACGGCAGAAAGAGTTTTGCCATCCTGCTCACACCTGGTCAACGTTTCCTTCACTTGAGGGCCAAACAAAGCTGACCCATCAAAGGGAGAGTTTGTGAAGGACGCCTTAAAGGGATCTGCAAAATTACAGAGCCGCATCCAGGCTTGGCGTCTAAGAGCCACACCTGTACCTGCGGCTCTACTCGCTCCATCAGCAGCATATGATATCAGCCGCATGGAGGAGTTAGCAATGGAGTTAAGGGTTCCTAGCTGTGAAGCAATTTTTTCTTGAGCCCCTGCAGCTGTAGGATCCTGTACTACTTCACCTAGCTCCTTAAGGATATCCCTCTGGAGTCTGGTGAAGTGACATAGGTAATTCAGCGAATGCATAGCAAAGGTCGCTGAAGAAAACATCCGCTTACCATATCTATCCATGGTCCTAGAGTCCTTATTAGGAGGATGGACAGGTACGGAAGGATCTGCAAGTTCCTTCTTAGTGGCAGCCGCCACCACCATGGCATCAGCGGGGACACCTTTTGTGAGGAATTGCTTGTCCGACGGGGCAGTAATAAATTTAGAAGGCCTCCTAGGGACTGGCTCTACAGAGTCAGGAGCAACCCACGCCTTTCGAGCAATAACCTGCATAAGGGGGTCGAAAGGCGGAGACACCCAGGAGGTGGAGGGCTGAGATCCAAATGCCTCCAGGTATACTGACTCATCCTCAGAGGGATTATTGGTGGGCCAGTTTCCCCTCTGTCTAAGGAGTTCTAGGATGTCTGAGAAGGAGACATCCTCAAAGGGGGATCTTGGGGATCCCTCTGACTCATCTAAGTCAGTATCCAAAGTGATAGACTCGGGGGAGTCTACGTGTTTCCTCTTACAGGTCCTCTTCCGCGGAGGATCTCCCGACAAATCAGGAGAATCCTCGGAAGAGGGGGATGTTCCCAGTGGGGAAACCTGAGGCGGAGGATCTCTGGGTCCGGGAGCAAGAGAAGTGGCAGAGATGTCAACAGGCACTATAGAGGGAGGAGCTAAGGGAACAGACTGCTGGCTGAGTCCAATGGCCAGCACACTCTTCATCACCTCGAAGGCTCCCCTCCCAGGGAGGTCCGAGAGAACCCGCTCTGAAGAGCTAGGAACTCTAGGACCCACCGAAAAGGAAGGCTCCGAGGCAGATGTCGGAGCCGAGCTCACCAAGGCCGAGGCTCCAAGGGGAAGAGTGGGGTCGGACAAGGGTCCGATGCCACTCACCCCCTCGGAGGAGACCAGGGAAGCCCGGCCACCGAATCCCTCTAAGGAAGGTCTCGAAGAGGAGATAAGAGTAGAGGCTGAAGGAGCAGAAGGGGGTATCTGTCCCTCAGCCGTAGCAGAAACTATTCCCGAAGATTCCAACTCCAAACTCTGGAGTAGAGTCGAAGGAGGAACTGCAATGGGGTGTGGACTAATAGTCGTCTGCTGAGACGGACTATGTAGCATTTGGGCCAGTGCCTGTGATTTTAGCAATCTACTGACCACTCTCTCTAAATCATGGTCAGAAAGCCTGGATGACCTTGAAGATCGGCTCCGATGGCTCCGTTCCGAAAGGAGAGGCGAAGCCGGAGCCGAGAGTATCAGCTCCAAGGAAGGGGACCTAGACCTCTTCCTCGAAGGAACCATCGGAGCCGATGAAACCACAGAAACTGTCGGAGCCAACAACTTATCGGCACCGACAGGTAGCTTCGATGCATCGGCTCCAGCCAGAGCCGATACAGCCATAAAAGTAAGGGTGTCAGAGCCGATCGGAGCCGACACCGATGCCTGAGCCACATGGTGGTCGGAACCGATCGGAGCCGACACCGAAGTGGTCGAACCAGAATCGGCACCGATAGCCATCGGTGCCGAAGGTTTGTGTAAACCAGAATCGGCTCCAGCCGGAGCCGATCTCGACTCTGAAAGAGTCTGAGCCGAGGCCACAGGCTTGGACACAGAAGCCTGAGCCTTGGAAGACTTTGAAGTCTTAGATGGAGCCGACTTGGCCCGAGAGCCCTCCGGCTTAAGAAGGCCCCTCAAAATCAATTTATTTCTTCTCTCCTGCAGGACTCTCTGGCTAAAAGAGTGACATATAGCACAGGAGTCCTGCAGGTGAAGAGGCCCCAGGCAGTAAAGGCAAGAAGTATGACCGTCTGTCAGAGACATCTTCTGACAGCATGAGTCACACTTCTTAAAGCCTGAGACCCTTTCCTTAGACATGGTGAATAATGCACACACACAACACCAGTCCAAGAAATTAAATTATATATCCCAAAAAACTATCAATAACACACACACACACACTCTAACAAGGGGGGGGGATGGGATGGGAGAAGTCTGACTAAAAGTTTTAAGGAGACAGGGAAATTCTAGTCAGAAAGGGACTACAACTGTGTTAAAACTATAAATTTTAAAGTTTTAGAAGAAAAAGGGGCAAAATAGTAATGTAAAAATCACTTACCAGGAGCTGATAAAAGGAGGACCTCATCAGCGAAGCGGCAAACGAGATCTGGGTACTTACCGCCTTGCATCATGGGATATGGGGCTGCCTCGAGCTGGTAAAAGTGACTCTCGAGCTTAGCAAGTGCCGAGTCGGTGCCGAGGACCGGCTCCGAACCCATCAAGGAAGAATAAAGGCGAGATTGACAACTTAACATTGGAAGGTTGACATGTTGTTGCTGTGACAGGAAGGAAAAGATGGCTATTGGTTATGAATAATCATAGGATATACACTGAAAAGTATAAAGAATGACGATGAAGCACTCAAATGTAGATCGACAAAGCAAAGAAGAATCTCACTCACTATGATCTCAGTTTTCAACTAAGCAACTCTAAAATGCATAAATCTAGGCTTGAAAAGAACACAGAAATAGTAGAAGCTTTGAAGGAAACTTGTATTGAGCCAAGCATAATATGCCTTTCCTTAAATGAGAATATCATTTTGTAATCCATACTGAAGCATCGGGTCAAAAAATGGCTGAAGTGAGAGTCATTTACCTAAAATGGTTATATTGCTGCAATGTTTACTATCCACGCCATACAGAGAGAATGAACAAGACAACACAAGTGGGATTTGTATGTGGTAGGGAAATACAGTTATAAACAAATCATAATGGTGTCAGGAACTGAGAGCAGTGCAAGAATTGAAGAGTTGTAGTTAATCATTGATGAGGAATAAGTGACAAAAAGAATGAAATGAAGCATCAGCAGATAAATTACGTTTGTACAGAGGAGACAAACATCCTGACTTAAGATAATAGAAAGACAGGCAGTCACTGAAAAGAGACAGGTCTAGAGATAAATGAAAAGGAGGGGATGAAATTAAATTGCTAGAAGAAGGTCCATGCATTCATGCAGCAGGTCAAGATAGCCTGTGGAAAGATAAGAGTGATGAAAATAAAAATTTCTGATATAATTGAAGAAAAAATTAAGAATTCAACAGTTTTCTATATGGAAAGATAACAAAGGAAATGTAAAATGTTACAGGTATGACAGAATAAATGAAGTAAGAAAGCAGGCATGGATATGGAAAAAAGTAAACAGTTAAAAGTGTGAACAAGGAGGTCATGAATAATGAACCCTGAAGTGTCCAATGAAATAAAACAGAAGCTGCTTATGAATTGTTTCCTGGAATGATTATACAGTTGATACTTATGCCCAATATTCCCCTTGTTGAAATTTATAGTAACTTAATACAAAATGGAGTAGAACCAGAAGAGTGCAATTTAAAATGTAGTTCTGTTTCTGAAAGACTACACAACATGAGTCCAATAAGCTAATATGATAGCCCCACTTTCCTTCAAGCAAATATCATTGAAATAATTGTATATGGCAGGCTGATAGTTTTCCTGGTTTTACATTGTAGACATCTTGCCATTTCAAGCATGTTTATTTCCATGGCAATCTTACCAAGGAGATGAACACTGAGAATCCTCAGGATATGGTATACATGATCTTCAAATTGATATCTTTTAGATCTTAGACTTTCAGGAGAAAATTAAAGGCTATATTGATTCAAGAATATGGATGGACTGTAAACTTTCTGCCTGAATGGATGCAACTTTTTTCCCCTAACTTAAAAATGTAAAAAGCATGTCAAATGTCAGAGAAGTGAGACAGTGAAACTGAGTTCCTCAGATCAGATTTACTAAACTAGCAAATCATCAAAACCCTCCTGTGTGAAAATATAAACTACCCCAAGGAGCCATGATTTTTTTGATTCTGCTACTAGCTATTTTTCAGCAGGTAGTGCAAAGGTTAATGTGGTCACCTCACAGCAAGAGGTTCTCCAGTTTGAGTCTCAGCTGGGGTGCCTTCTGTGCAGAGTCTGCATGTCCTCCCTGCATTCACAAGGGTTTTCTCCAGGTACTCCGATTTCTTCTCTCCTTCCAAAGACATGCATCTGGAGAATTTCTCCCCGAGCCTCAACTGACTAGAGGTTCTGTCCTAGTCAGACTTTCCAGGTCAACAAATGTAAACTAACTAACTAACTAACTAACTAACTAACTAACTAACTAACTAACTAACTAACTAACTAACTAAATATTGATTATATGGAGAGCTTCAAGGTTCCTGTTAAAGTCTTTCCCAAAATTCAGAAATGTTGGCCACATTACATTAAGCAATTATGTGAGATGAGCAACTACGTGCTTGATGTGTGGAAGGACAATGAGCAGAGCTGCTCACCATATATGCTAATGGCTATATAAGAAGATTGCAATAAGCAACACTATTAAAATGAGGTGCTTTGTGTATGAAAATTAGGTAAAACAATACACCAGAACAACTGAGAAATGCATAAAGAAGGTGATATGGTGCACCTATACTAATGGTAACGACTACAGTAAGATTGCATGGCAGATGTGGAAAGATGTTAATGGTTGCCACAATATTAGTAAAAGTGTATTGGCAACAGACTATTATTGCCACTACAAGACATGATTGCGTGTACTGTCACCTTCAGAAGTGCCATGTCTTTTGACCATACAACATTACATGGCATTCATGACACCAGCCTTGTAGACCATTTCCATTTTGGTAAGGACACCATGTAAGTGCTGATAGATATTTGTTAGTCTCACTTGCAGATGTACGGGAATGGTGGATTACCCATTCCAGTGGATGCAAAAGTATGTGTGACTTTACATACAGCAGCTACAGGGACCTTTCAGCAACCAACAGTGGACACAGTGCTAGTATTCTAGGCATATACCTTGAAAATGCTCCATCAATTTCTTGATGCCATGCTACAAAATTTGGGGGAATATATGTGGTTTCCACATACCACTGAGGAGAAAGTCACCATCATATCTAACTTTGATGAAATAACCCATTCCCCTCAGGTACTGTGGCTATAGACTGCATCTCTTTGAAATATTGGCCCCACTTGTTGACCTAGGAAGAAGGTACATGAACCATAAATGTCATCACTCTATTTACAGCCAAGTAGTCTGTAATGCACAGGGTGATATCTAAAATGTGTCTTCAGGCCACACAGGCAGTTACCAAGACTCATACATATTGCACAATTGTGACATTCCCCAATGGTTTGTAAGGAGTGACTTCCCTCAGGGGCATTTTATCAATGATGCTGGATCTGGATCTAGCTGGTGACACCCATCCAAAATCCTCACAATGTGAGAGACAGTGCATACAACTGTGCACCATTGTAGACCCTGTTCACTGTGGAACATCTATTTTGGCTGTTGAAGGCATGCTTTTAATGTCTGGATGAATAAAGTGGTGCCTGCAGTATATCTGCAGTAAATGTTTAAAAATACTTTTCGTGTGCGCAGTGTTAAACAACATGTTAATAAGGAGGAGTTGCAGAGGAAATGGCCATAACATTACAGGCATCTCCCAGCACAGCCAGCAATGGGCGGCGCAGTGGTGCAGCGGTTAATGTTGTCGCCTCACAGCAAGAGGTTCTCTGGTTCGATTCTCAGCTGGGGTGCCTTCTGTGTGGAGTTTGCATGTTCTCCCTGCGTTCGCGTGGGTTTCCTCCGGGTACTCCGGTTTCCTCCTGCATTCTAAAGGCATGCTTCTGGAGCATTCCTCCCTGGGCCTCTGCTGAAAACAGGATCTGTGGAACCTAGTCGGACTTTCCCGGTCAACAAATGTTAAATAAAATAAAAATAAATAAAAGAAAATGGAAGATGAGCTACATGAGGACTCAGTATAGGATTGAGCAGCAGTGGATGGAAATGCTAGATGGAGGCAAATTCAGGAAGTTGTGTCACTGGCAAAGGGGCATCAGCTAGGGCAGAGCTTTGGTTATCTGATTGTGTGAAGCACCAGGTGCCATAATGGAGTATTTGTGGTCATCTGTGTGTGTGTGTGTGTGTGTGTGTGTGTGTGTGTGTGTGTGTGTGTGTGTGTGTGTGTGTGTGTGTGTGTGTGCTTTTGTGTATTTCGATACAGGTTCATGAGCTGTTGCAGAACTCAGGCTCAAAGTATTAGGCAAGTCAGCA